>NC_133124.1:223451056-223699218 GCF_048418815.1 Hemitrygon akajei | reverse complement strand
TGGGTAGTGGAATCTAAAATTTAAGGAAAGAGGTTTAATGTGAGAGGTGGAAAGATTTAAGGGGCTTGTGAGACAAGTTGTTTACACAGAGGAAGGAGGGTATATGGAATAAGCTCCCAGAGGAAAGTGGTAGATCTGGGTACAATTATAACTTAAATGATATTCGGACAAGTTTGTGAATAGGAGAAGGAAATGGGCCAAATGCAGGTAAAATGGGACTAGTTCTGGAAGGCACAATGATGTGCATGGATGAACTGGACCCTAGGACTAACTTCTGTACATAATAACTCTAGCATGGTGTGACCTAACCTATATCCTTGCATCAATGAGCCTCTGATGTAATCACCTCTATGCTGACATTAGGCATTTACATTTCCCTGTTCTGCAAGAGCGAGTTCTTAGAATGATACAGCAGGGATAGAGACCCTTCAGCCTGTCTAATTGCTTCCAGCCATAATGCCCATACAGCTAGTCCCAGTTGCCTAGTTTGGCCCCTATCCTCTAAATCCCACCTCTCTATGTATTTGTCCAAGTGCTTCTTAATTGATACTAGTGTATGTGCCTTAACCACTTCCTCTGGCAGCTTGTTCCAAATACTCACCACCCTCTGCATGAAAAAGCTGTCCTTCAGGATCCTTATAAATCTGTCCCCCCTCACTCTAAATCTATGCCCCCTATTTGCCCTGGGGAAAAGGCTGTTACTGTCCACTTTATTTTTGTGTTTCAAAGTGTTAAACACTTTTATAAGTAGCTGTCATTTCCCTATTTTTCAAGAAATGAAGACACCCCAGTCAACCTCTTCATCCCTTTAGTCCTGGCAACATCCCGTAAATCTCTTCAGCACTCTTTCCAGTTCAACTATGTTTTTCCTATAGCAGGGTGACCAGAACTGAACACAGTACTCCAAGTGATGCCTGGCCAACTTCAACATACTATCCCAACTCCTATGCTCAGTCCAGAATAGCTGGCATGCTAAATGCCTTTTTCAACATCCTCTCCATATGTGATGCAGTTTTCAATCAACTGCACACTTTTACTCCTAACTTCCTCTGTTCAATTACACTCCCTAGTGCCGTACCTTTCATAGTATTAGTGGCTCACTGGTTTCATTTTCTAAAATGCATCATCTCACACTGATCTGTATATCAGTATTATTTCTTTGTATTTGCATAGTTTGTCTTCTTTTCCATGTGGGTTGCTTGTCTGTCTTTGTGTGTAGTTTCTCATTGATTCTATTAATTTCATTATCCTGCAAGAGAATGAATCTCTGGGTGACATATACTGTATGTACTTTGATAATAAATTTAGTTTAACCTTTGAACTTTTGCCACTCCTTTGCTTATTTCCCTAACTGACTAAGATTCCCCTTCTTCACTATTACGATAAGCTTCTTCACTATCATGAACACTTCCTAATTCCACTTGCACTTCCACTTCTTTAAGTCTAGTTCAGCATTTGAACCATTCTGAAGAGGGTACATTTTTCAAGATGTCTTTGCTACATTGTCCAATATTTCCTGACCCTGATACAACTTGCACTAACAAAGTAAAGATTAGAAAGTTGGCTATTATATTGTGTTTCTGATTAAGGAGCTTATTTTAATAATTCTAATAAATTTTCTTGTGATATGAATGCTGTCAGTGAAACTGCACTCATCCTAATGTGTTTTGCAGATGAAGGTGGTGAACTGCTTCATACAACCACCACATGCATTTGCGGTGAAGGCATTGCCAAAATGCTGTTGGGGAGAATTTGATCACTGTAATGAATAGGGAATACAATATATTTCCATGTCAGGATGGTATGTGATTTGCTGTGGGTCTTGAAGATATTGATGCCTCCACATTTGTGTGTGGTGGCTAAGGCCCTTGGTTTGTGTGCAAGATCCCACATAATATTTTACCCTTAGTGGTCAACAAGGTCTCTGTGGGTTAGGGTTAGGGTACACTTAGTATCCTAAGTGTATACCAGTACACTTATCCTCATTGCTATTTTCTAACAGGTGTCTCTACAGTTGTTTATCTGTAGTAATTCATCAATGGTCAGTCTACTGTTGAGAGAATAGCCAGAACAGTTGCTCTCAATGTAGGACTGAAGTCATACAGTTCATTGAAATGTGGAATACAGGTTCAGTAACAGCTGAAGATGGTTACAGATGGACCCCAACAGCATCCAAGTGTGTAAAACAGGCTTCGGATAATCATCTGGAGCTCTTCACCATAATGAAAAAAATGAAAAAGTTATCTCTGATGATAGACTTATGAAATAAAAACAGAAATCCACAAAATGCTGGAGGAACTCAGCAAGCCAGGCAGCATCTATGAAAAGTGATGGGTGGAAGAGGTAAAAAGCTGAAGGAAAATGAATCTGATAGGAGAGGAGAGTGGATCATAGTAGAAAGGGAAGGAAGCAGTGAACCACAGGGATGTGATGGTCAGGCTCAGAATCTATTCATTTCTGGTGAATGGTCATCAAACTGAAGTAATGTTTTTCTGTGCACAGATTCTGGCTGCCCACTGAGTATTAAATGCACTGTTTTTTTTTATTTCTAGTGATCCGCAACATCTTAAGCAAAGTTGAGTCTGGTGCGGCCTATAGCTTAGGGATAACACTCTCACATCTGAACCGAAAGGTCATAAACTGGAAACATGCCCAAAGTTAAGGTCAGTGATCCTATAAAAATCCCACAGTGTTCCATCTTGCTCTTTGTGACTTAGTAAAGGTTCCACATAAACACAAGTTGTTATTCTTGGTTTTAAGCTGAGAGTTTCAGCAGTTGAAATGCTCCTGGGTTTGAACCATCATTCATTCATTATCAGAGTAACAGTGGAATATGTTCTACCTTGAAAGTCTGGACAGCCTGATGTTAACTACAAATCCCCACAAGGTTTTTGATGCCTTTATCATAGAACAGTTATCTGCCGTCAGTCTAATGCATAAACTCAAGAGAGCCTGATGATGCTGGAAATCCAGAGCAACGAGCACAAAATGCTGAAGGAACTCAGCAGGTCAGGCAGCATCTATGGAGAGGAATCAACGGACAATCTTTCAGGTTGAGACCCTTCATCAGGACAAATGCATCTTGCTGAATTAGATTTGAAAGTTTATCCTTCATTGAGCAGGAAAGACTGGTATGAACCTTGAACTAGAGTTACTTCCTGATTTGCTAATGTTAGACACAAACTTTTGCTATAACATCTTCAACACTTTGGGGTGTCACTATTCAGTTTCAAATGTAACAAACAGTATATGCCTCTCCTCTTCATGCAGAAACACGCCATATCAAAATTCCAGTTTTGACAATTAATAAAATTTTGCTCAGTGAACCATTTTTTCCAGGATTGCATCACTTTTTTTTGTATCAAGGAATTACTCTGACTTAAACTTAAGACTTCCCTGCAGATGAAATCATATAACCATATAACAATTACAGCACGGAAACAGGCCATCTCGGCCCTTCTATTCTGTGCCGAACTCTTACTCTCACCTAGTCCCACCTACCTGCACTCAACCTATAACCCTCCATTCCTTTCCTGTCCATATACCTATCCAGTTTTTTTTAAATGAAAAAAAACGAACCTGCCTCTACCACTTCTACTGGAAGCTTGTTCCACACAGCTACCTCTCTCTGACTAAAGAAGTTCCCCCTCGTGTTACCCCTAAACTTTTGCCCCTTAACTCTCAACTCATGTCCTCTTGTTTGAATCTCCCCTTCTCTCAATGGAAAAAGCCTATCCATGTAGGCTTTTAAGTACACTTCTAAGAGTAAACCTAGCAATTATAAGCCTGTCAGTTTGTCGTCAGTGGTGGGTAAATTAATGGAAAGTATTCTTAGAGATGGTATATATAATTATTTGGATAGACAGGGTCTGATTAGGAACAGTCAACATGGATTTATGCGTGGAAGGTCATGTTTGACAAAACTTATTGAATTTTTTGAAGAGGTTATGAGGAAAGTTGACGAGGGTAAAGCAGTGGATGTTGTCTATATGGACTTCAGTAAGGCCTTTGACAAGGTTCTGCACGGAAGGTTAGTTAGGAAGTTTCAATCGTTAGGTATTAATATTGAAGTAGTAAAATAGATTCAACAGTGACTGGATGGGAGATCCCAGAGAGTAGTGGTGGATAACTGTTTGTCAGATTGGAGGCTGGTGACTAGTGGTGTGTCTTAGGAATCTGTACTGGGCCCAATGTTGTTTGTCATATACATTAATGATCTGGATGATGGGGTGGTAAATTGGATTAGTAAGCATGCAGATGATACTAAGGTAGGTGGCGTTGTGGATAATGAAGTAGGTTTTCAGAGTTTGCAGAGAGATTTAGGCCAGTTAGAAAAGTGGGCTGTGCGATGGCAGATGGAGTTTAATGCTGATAAGTGTGAAGTGTGAATTTTGGTAGGAATAATCCAAATAAGACATACATGGTAAATGGTAGGGCATTGAAGAATGCAGTACATAGAACATAGAACAGAGAATAGTACAGCACATTACAGTCCCTTCGGCCCACAATGTTGTGCCGACCCTCAAACCCTGCCTCCCATATATCTCCCCACCTTAAATTCCTCCATATACCTGTCTAGTAGTCTTTTAAACTTCACTAGTGTATCTGCCTCCACCACTGACTCAGGCAGTGTCTTCCACACACCAACAACTCTCTGAGTGAAAAACCTTCCTCTAATATCCCGCTTGAACTTCCCTCCCCTTACCTTAAATCCATGTCCTCTTGTACTAAGCAGTGGTGCCCTGGGGAAGAGGCGCTGGCTGTCCACTCTGTCTATTCCTCTTAATACACCTCTATCATGTCTCCTCTCATCCTCCTTCTCTCCAAAGAGTAAAGCCCTAGCTCCCCTAATCTCTGATCATAATGCATACTCTCTAAACCAGGCAGCATCCTGGTAAATCTCCTCTGTACCCTTTCCAATGCTTCCACATCCTTCCTATACTGAGGCGACCAGAACTTGACACAATACTCCAAGTGTGGCCTAACTAGAGTTTTATAGAGCTGCATCATTACAACGCGTCTCTTAAACTCTATCCCTTGACTTATGAAAGCTAACGCTTCATGAGCTTTCTTAACAACCCTATCTACTTGTGAGGCAACTTTCAGTGATCTGTGGACATGTACCCCCAGATCTCTCTGCTCCTCCACACTACCAAGTATCCTGCCATTTACTTTGTACTCTGCCTTAGAGTTAGTCCTTCCAAAGTGTACCACCTCACACTTCTCCAGGTTGAACTCCATGTGCCACTTCTCAGCCCACTTCTGCATCCTATCAATGTCTCTATGCAATCTTTGACAATCCTCTACACTATCAACAACACCACCAACCTTTGTGTCGTCTGCAAACTTGCCAACACACCCTTCTACCCTCACATCCAGGTTGTTAATAAAAATCACGAAAAGTAGAGGTCCCAGAACAGATCCTTGTGGGACACCACTAGTCACAACCCTCCAATCTGAATGTACTCACTCCACCATGACCCTCTGCCTTCTGCAGGCAAGCCAATTCTGAATCCACCTTGCCAAACTTCCCTGGATCCCATGCCTTCTGACTTTCTGAATAAGCCTACCGTGTGGAACCTTGTCAAGTGCCTTACTAAAATCCATGTAGATCACATCCACTGCACTACCCTCATCTATATGCCTGGTCACCTCCTCAAAGAACTCTATCAGGCTTGTTAGGCATGATCTGCCCTTCACAAAGCCATGCTGACCGTCCCTGATCAGACCATGATTCTCTAAATGCCCATAGATCCTATCTCTAAGAATCTTTTCCAAAAGCTTTCCCACCACAGACGTAAGGCTCACTGGTCTATAATTACCCAGACTGTCCCTACTACCTTTTTTGAACAAGGGGACAACATTTGCCTCCCTCCAATCCTCCAGTACCATTCCCATGGACAACGAGGACATAAAGATACTCGCCAGAGGTTCGGCAATCTCTTCCCTTGCCTCGTGGAGCAGCCTGGGGAATATTCCATCAGGCCCCGGGGACTTATCCGTCCTAATGTATTTTAACAACTCCAACACCTCTCCTTCCTTAATATCAACATGCTCCAGAACATCAACCTCACTCATATTGTCCTCACCCTCATCAAGTTCCCTCTCAGTGGTGAATACCGAAGAGAAGTATTCATTGAGGACCTTGCTCATTTCCACGCCTCCAGGCACATCTTCCCACTTTTATCTCTAATCGGTCCTACCTTCACTCCTGTCATTCTTTTGTTCTTCACATAATTGAAGAATGCCTTGAGGTTTTCCTTTACCCTACTCGCCAAGGTCTTCTCATGCCCCCTTCTTGCTCTTCTCAGCCCCTTCTTAAGCTCCTTTCTTGCTACCCTAAATTCCTCAATAGACCCATTTGATCCTTGCTTCCTAAACCTCAAGTATGCTGTTTTCTTCCACCTGACTAGATTTTCCACTTCACTTGTCACCCATAGTTCCTTCACTCTACCATTCTTTATCTTCCTCACCGGGACAAACTTATCCCTAACATTCTGCAAGAGATCCTTAAACATCAACTATATGTCCATAGTTCATTTCCCTGCAAAATCATCATCCCAATTCACACCTGCAAGTTCTAGCCCTATAGCCTCATAATTTGCCCTTCCCCAATTAAAAATTTTCCTGTCCTCACTGATTCTATCCTTTTCCATGATAATACTAAAGGTCAGGGAACAGTGATCACTGTCTCCCTGATGCTTACTCACTAACAGATCTGTGACCTGACCCGGTTCGTTTCCTAATACTAGATCTAGTATGGCATTCCCCCCAGTTGGCCTGTCAACATACTGTGACAGGAACCCATCCTGGACACACTTAACAAACTCTGCCCCATCTAAACCCTTGGAACTAATTAAATGCTAATCAATATTAGGGAAGTTAAAGTCACCCATGATAACAACCCTGTTATTTTTGCACCTTTCCAAAATCTGCCTCCCAATCTGCTCCTCGGTATCTCTGCTGCTACCAGGAGGCCTATAGAATACCCCCAGTAGAGTAACTGCTCCCTTCCTGTTCCTGACTTCCACCCATACTGACTCAAAAGAGGATCCTGCTACATTTCTGCAGCTGGAATAATATCCCTGACCAGTAATGCCACCCTTCCTCCCCTTCCCCCCCTTCTATCCCTTTTAAAGCACAGAAATCCAGGAATATTGAGAATCCATTCCTGACCTGGTGCCAGCCAAGTCTCCGTAATGGCCACTACATCATAATTCCATGTATGCATCCAAGCTCTCAGTTCATCACCTTTGTTCCTGATGCTTCTTGCATTGAAGTGCACATGCTTTAGCCCTTCTACCTTACTACCTTTATACCCTTTATTCTGCTGCTCTTTCCTCAAAGCCTCTCTATATGTTAGATCTGGCTTTACTCCATGCACTTCTTTCACTGCTCTATCGCTCTGGGTCCCATCCCCCTTGCAAATTAGTTTAAATCCTCCCGAACCATGCTAGCAAACCTACCAGCAAGGATATTGCTCCCCCTCGAGTTCAGGTGCAACCCATCCAATCTGTACAGGTCCCACCTTCCCCAGAAGAGATCCAATGGTCCAAAAATCTAAAACCCTGCCCCCTGCACCAACACCTCAGCCACGCATTCAACTGCCTTCTCCTCCAATTCTTACCATCACTATCACGTAGTACGGGCAGCAATCCTGAGAACGCCACCCTTGAGGTCCTGTTCTTCAGCCTTCTGCCTAGTTCCCGAAACTCACACTTCAGGACCTCATCACTCTTTCTGCCTATGTCATTGGTCCCAACATGTATCACGACTTCTGGTTGCTTTCCTTCTCGTACCAGAATGTCAAGCACCCGGTCAGAGACATCCCGGACCCTGGCACCTGGGAGGCAACAAACCATGCGGGTTTCCTTCTCACATCCACAAAATCTCCTGTCTGCTCCCCTGACTATAGAGTCTCCAATGAAGACAGCTCTCCTCTTCTCCTTCCCATCCTTCTGCACCACAGGGTCAGACTCAGTGCCAGAGGCTCTGCCACTGTGGCTCACACCTGGTCGGTCTCCCTCACCAACAGCATCCAGAACAGTAAACTTATTATTCAGGGGAATGGCTACAGGGGTGCTCTGCACTACCTGTCTACTCTCCTTCGCTTTCCCCCCTCGGACTGTCACCCAATGACCTGCTTCTGGCAGTAGAGCAGAGTGATCTAGGAATAATGGTGCATAGTTCCCTGAAGGTGGAATCTCATGTGGATAGGGTGGTGAAGAAGGCTTTTGGAATGTTGGCCTTTATAAATCAGAGCATTGAGTATAGGAGTTGGGATGTAATGTTAAAATTGTACAAGGCATTGGTAAGGCCAAATTTGGAGTATTGCGTACAGTTCTGGTCACCAAATTATAGGAAAGATGTCAACAAAATAGAAAGAGTACAGAGAAGATTTACTAGAATGTTACCTGGGTTTCAGCACCTAAGCTACAAGGAAAGACTGAACGAGTTAGGTCTTTATTCTTTGGAGCACAGAAGGTTGAGGGGGGACTTGATAGGGTTATTTAAAATTATGAGGGGGATCGATAGAGTTGACGTGGATAGGCTTTTTCCATTGAGAGTAGGAGAGATTCAAACAAGAGGACATGAGTTGAGAGTTAGGGGCAAAAGTTTAAGGTAACACGAGGGGGAAGTTCTTTACTCAGAGAGTGGTAACTGTGTGGAATGAGCTTCCAGTAGAAGTGGTAGAGGCAGGTTCGGTATTGTCATTTAAAGCACAATTGGATAGGTATATGGACATGGGCTGAGTGCAGGTCGGTGGGACTAGATGAGAGTAAGCATTCAGCATGGACTAGAAGGACCGAGATGGCCTGTTTCCGTGCTGTAATTGTTATATGGTTTTACTACTTCAATATTAATACCTAACGATCGAATCTTCCTAACGTTCCGTGTGGAACCTTGTCAAAGGCCTTACTGCAGTCCATACAGACAACATCCACTCCTTTACCCTTGTCAACTTTCCTAGTAACCTCTTCAAAAAATTCAATAAGATTTGTCAAACATGACCTTCCACGCACAAGGTGGGGAGAGGGTGGAAGGTGCCAGGCGAAAAACCAATTTGTGGAAAGATCAAGGGGTGGGGGAGGGGATAAGCAGGAGAGATGAAGAAGGAATGTAAGGAGAAAGCACTATGGGTAGTAGAAGAAGGCAGAATCATGAGAGAGGTGATAGGCAGCTGGAAGAGGAGGCAGAGTGAAAGTGAGATGGGGGAAGGTAGAGGGAGTTGGAGAATTCAATGTTCATACCAAGGGGCTGCAGACTATCCAGACGGTATATGAGGTGTTGCCCTCCCCCCACCTTCTTTATAGGGCCCCAGCCCCCTCCTCCTTCAGTCCTGATGAAGGGTCTCGGCCCGAAACGTTGAATGCTTGTTTCACTGGATGCTGCCTGACCTGCTGATTTCATCCAGCTTGTTTGTACGTGTTGATTTGACCACAGCATCTGCAGTGTACTTTGTGTTTACAAATCCATGTTGACTGTTCCTGATCAGACCCTGTCTATCCAGATAATTATTTATACCATTTCTAAGAATACTTTCCATTAACTTACCTACCACTGACGTCAAACTTACAGGCCGATAATTGCTAGGTTTACTCTTAGAACCCTTTTTAAACAATGGAACCACATGAGCAATACGCCAATCCCCGTTTCTAATGACATTTGAAATATTTCTGTCAGAGTCCCTACTATTTCTGCACTAACTTCCCTCAAGGTCATAGGGAATATCCTGTCAGGATCTGGAGACTATCCAGTTTTATATTCTTTAAAAGTGCCAGTACTTCCTCTTCTTTAATCATCATAGTTTCCATAACTACCCTACTTGTTTTCCTGACCTTACTCAATTCAATATCCTTCTCCTTAGTAAATACCGAAGAAAGGAAATTGATCAAAATCTCCCCCATCTCTTTTGGCTCCACATATAGCTGTCCATTCTGATTCTCTAAGGGACCAATTTTATCCCTCACTGCCCTTTTTCTATTAATATAACTGTAGAAACCCTTTGGATTTATTTTCACCTTACTTGCCAAAGCAACGTCATATCTTCTTACTATCTTTCCTTTTGGTTAGTCCTGACGAAGGGTCTCAGCTCAAAACGTCGACAGCGCTTCTCCCTATAGATGCTGCCTGGCCTGCTGTGTTCCATCAGCATTTTGTGTGTTTTGTTTGAATTTCCAGCATCTGCAGATTTCCTCGTGTTTGCTCATATCTTCTTTTAGCTTTTCTAATTTCTTTCTTAAGATTCTTTTTACATTCTTTACATTCCTTGAGCACCTCATTTACTCCATGCTGCCTATATTTATTGTAGATCTTTCTCTTTTTCTGAACCAAGTTTCCGATATCCCTTGAAAACCATGGCTCTCTCAAACTTTTAACCTTTCCTTTCAACCTTACAGGAACATAAACATTCTGTATCCTCAAAATTTCACCTTTAAATAATCTCCATTTCTCTATTACATCCTTCCCATAAAACAAATTGTCCCAATCCACTCCTAAATCCTTTTGCATCGCCTCAAAGTTAGCCTTTCTCCAATCAAAAATCTCAACCCTGGGTCCAGTCCTATCCTTCTCCATAATTATATTGAAACTAATGGCATTGTGATCACTGGAACCAAAGTGCTCCCCAACACATACCTCCGTCACCTGACCTATCTCATTCCCTAACAGCAGATCCAACACTGTCCCTTCTCTAGTTGGTACCTCTATGTATTGCTGCAAAAAACTATCCTGCACACATTTTACAAACTCCAAACCATCAAGCCCTTTTACAGAATGGGCTTCCCAGTCTATGTGTGGAAAATTAAAATCTCTCACAATCACAACCTTGTGCTTAGTACAAATATCTGCTATTATTGGAGAATAAAGTTGCATTGTTGGCTGTGTAACCAAAACTATGTAACCAGCCTTGTGTTTGCTATTTGCTATGTATCCAATTTATTAGCCAGAATGTAATCTCTGTATTGTCTCTGTACTATTGAACACATCAGTGCCTTAAGAATGTAGCTAACAGTGAAAGTAAGCACGTAGAGATAACGGTGGTAGACGGGATCGTGGAGTGGTGTGATGGTATGGGGACCAGACATGGCCGAGAAGGGGAACACGTGTTCCAGGGAGTAGACTAGAGCAAGTATGGGCTATGGAGTGGTGTGATGGTATGGGGACCAGTCAAGGCACTAGAGCAAGTATATGCTAATGCGACTAAGATAAGAAATTACTATAAAGAATACTGTGAATTAGGGCTCGGCGGACAATTAGTGACACGCTCATTAACTGTCTCAGCTTTTGTTTGCAAATAAAGGCTTAAACTTCTCGAAGAACCTTCTGCATCTCCTGGTTATTTCAAGAAACCACAACAAAATTGGCGACCGCGGCAGGACTGGAAAGAGACCCGCAGAAAGGAAACGGCAGATTGGGGACGCTTCCTGGTCCTCTAGGGACCCCCACAGGGCTAACAGAATTAAGGGTGCACCCAAACAAAAGGTAAGCGCTTTTTGCGACAATTTGGACTAAGAATTCTGTTGGTTTTGGGGAGGTCTCGGAGACTCAGAAGTGTGGAACCACTGCCGAAGGGTCTCTCCGGTCCAAAGAATCTGGCAGAATTGGGGGGTTAACAGGAGGCTCAGAGGATTGATTGAGAACACTGCAGTGGGGGAAAGTACGAATAAGCTAATAAGGAGTTAAGTGAAGAAAAATTCCACGTGGTGTTGGTAAGTCCCTATGGATACCGCTTCATAGGAAATGAAGGTCTGAATGGGCAGAGAAAGGAAAAATAGAGAAAATCCTCGTGGATACCGCCTTAAGAGATAAGGGTCTGAATAGACGAGGTGCAAAGAGAAAGTTCTGCGGATACCGCTCTAGGTAGAGGTCTGCACGGGCAGAACGGAATAGGAAATGAGGACAGTCCTTTATATAGTTTAAAGTGCTGGTAGATAGACAATAGACTAGGCATAGAATTAGAGTAAATAGTATTATCCAGTAAACGAACTGTGAATCTCTGAAATACCTTAAAAAGAGAGAACAACATGACAGGTAAAGGAATGGCAGTAGAGATTCTGAGCAAAAAATTCCTGGTAAATAAATGTGAGATCACAAAAATTTCAGAAAAATGGGAAAAAAGAACCAAGAACCTGGTCACAAAATGGCCAAGGAACGTTTGATGTAAGCTTGTGCGAAGAAATGGAGGCGCTAATTAAAAATTACAAACCAAAAGATAAAACTAAGAAAAGAGAGCAAAAAAGAGAACGAGAAATGGAAGTGCTAAAACTCTTCAGAACAGAGGGAGAGAGGCTGAGGAGGACAGGTAGAATATTGATTACAAGCGAGGAAGACACTAAGGTGCTGGAGAAACAGCCTGTTAGAGAGAGAGAGAGGTACAGTGAGAAGCTGGCTTCAGCTCCATACCCGGATGTGAAAGAAGCAGAAAGGCCCCCTCCCTATAATGAGGAAGGAACCCCGAAGCAGTGCCCCCTGCTGACGGGTACAGTAAACATGCAGGGAGAAGTACAAGTTTGGAATAATGAGGAGGAAAAGAGACAATATGAGAAGGAAAAAGTGGCAATATGGAAGGAGATACAGGCAGAAAGGATAAAGGTGGAACAGGCAAAGAGAGAAATGAGAGAAGAGATTGAACGGATGAAATGCTTGAGAGAGGAAAAGAAGTATGAGGAGTACCAGTTATTCTGTAGAAATGAACAGACTAGAAAAGAAAGTGGCTCATCAGGGCAGGAAGAGCTGAGGGATTCAAGAGGAAGTGGAAAGAAGGTAGGAGACGAGCGTCTTGGAGAAACACAAAAGAGAAGTGAATCAAGCACAAGTGAGGAACATGAGGAGTCCCTGTCACATGTGTACAGACACGGACAGGAAGAAAGAGAAGGTGACTCATTGGAGGAGCAAGAGTTAAATGGTGAGAGAGAGGATGCGAGAATTTGTGGGGAAGAGGTAGGAGGCAGAAGCCTAGAAGAGCAGAAGGAGGTGGTAGGGGAGCGACTTGCAGAAGTAGAGAGAGAGGCAGATAAGTTACTGAGAGGTGATTACCAGAGGAGATGTGAAAAGTACTCCAGGGGCCGACCAAGTATTGAATCAGGACAGAAAGGAAGGACTCCACAGGGAGACCAAGGGAAGAAGAGGACCCCAGAGAAATTTGTGTGGGAGGCAGTAAAGAGATACCCAGAGACGGATGGGGAGTCAGGCGAGGAGGAGAGCCAGGGCAGGTGGGAAGAAGGAGGAAGAATGATGCCGTTGTTAGTTAAAGGATCAGGACAAGTGCAGAATATACCTTGGGGATCCCAGGACCTAGAAGGGCTGAAAAACACTCTGCCCAGGCTACATGAAGGAGCAGGGAAATGGATTACAGCCTTTGAAGAAGAAATGGCAGGATGATTTTTGGCTATGGGAGATTTAAAGGCACTATTGATAAGGTTGATGGGAACCTCCAAATTTAACGAACTAATGGAAATGGCTGGCATAATAAACTCGAATGACCCGAGAACTGACGGAGACGGGTTTGACAGAGTGAGGCAGAGGGTATGGCAGGCCCTCAGGAAGCTTTATCCACCCAAAGTGGACCCCAAAGCCTTAAAGGGGTATCCACTGGGAGACACTGAAAACCCAGCAGCCTATGTAGAAAACCAGTTGAAAAGGTGGAGACTGGAGACTGAGCAAGAGGTGTAAAATAGCTTATTTATGACCTCACTGTGCCGACATAGCATTTTGGATGCAATGCCTCTGCAAGTTAAATCCAAACTGGAGGAAATGGTTGGGCTGACGTCAATGACCCCACAAGAATTCAGAGACCACGTAGTCCATGCGGTTGAGAAATACCGAAAAGACAAACGAAGGTTGGCTAAGCAGCAGGAAGAGGTGCAAAGAAAGTTAATACAAATGCAGCTCGAAGAACTCAAAAAGAAGGAAAAAGAGAAAAGCAAAAAGATGCTGCCAGCAACCACCGGTCCGAGTACAGCCATCGAACTGGATGAAGCACCGCTATATGGTGGACTGATCATACTGTAAGACAAGGGCCGGAAAACCCCATGCCAATAATCAACATCTTTGGAGGAGCATTCCCACAAATGCCCCATCAGGAACAGACAAAATTCGAACAGCCCAGACAGGACTGGAAGTCCCAAGGAGGGGGACAGAGGAGCTATGGGCAGAGGGGACCAGTGAGGAAACAGGGAGAAAGAGAGGTAGAGGGATTGTGCTGGGGATGTAATCAGCCAGGTCACATGAGAAGAGATTGTCCGTTTACACCATGGCCTGTCACACACCAGCAGGAACCGATAAGAAGGATGGTTTTTGGTCACCTTATTTACAGGCTTCAGTGGACTTTGTCTTGTCACAGTGCGAGGTATGTGCACAGAATAATGTTCGGAAGGGAATTACAACCCCAATAGGTCACATTCCTGTACCTGAAGGACCATTTAAACATCTAGTGATCGATTACGTAGACATGATAAAGACAGTGAGAGGGAAGAGATACATGCTGGTAGTAATTGATCGATTTAGCAGATGGGTGGAGGTAGTACCTTCGAAAGATCAAGGGGCAAGGACAGTGGTAAAATTTCTGACAAATGAAGTGATCCCAAGGTTTGGAATACCTACAGAAGTTAGCTCAGACAATGGTTCAGCTTTTATCCAGAAAGTGGTCAAATTGGTACTACAAGCGCTGAGGATAAAGCAAAGATTTGGATGTGTATACCATCCTCAGTCGCAGGGCATGGTAGAGAGAATTAATGGAACCCTGAAAGCCAAACTGAACAAGATCTGTGCAGACACTAAACTTAATTGGGTCGATGCTTTACCGTTAGCATTGATGAGTTATCGCATGCAAACTAATCAAAAGGCATGCCTGACACCGCATGAGATGCTAACTGGGAGGCCCATGCCAGTGCCCCAGTGGAGAGGGCCGTATAAAGGACTTAGTTTGGAACAATTGGAAATACAATTGAAACAATACATGCAGCAGCTAACTATGATACATAAGTCTATTTATGCACAGGCAAAACAGAAAAAGCCGGAGACTGTTCAAGGGGAAGGACCGATCAAACCAGGAGACCAGGTTTACGTGTGAGTTTTTCGGAAAAAGTGGAATGAGCCGAGAAGGGAAGGACCCTTTACGATGACCAAGGCATCACCCACCGCAGTTCAGGTAGAAGGACGCTCCACCTGGTACCATCTGAACCACTGCATGAGGGCAGTCCCACAAGGACAATCAAGTGAGGAGCCCGAGGTAAGTGATGCGGAGGAGCAGTTAGCAGGAGACAGACAGGAGGAACAAGAAGCTGACACCGCACCTCAGGAGTTTGATCAATTAGTAAGGGAAATTTTTGGTCCTGAGGACAGGCCCGAAGACCCTCAGGATGTGGTGGTGGATGGTAGTGCTTCTTCAGATAGTGGGGACGGTTTGTGTGCAACCAGTTCTGCCCCGCAGGATGACACACCCGCCTACTTTAGCGCAGATTTGGAAACCATCAATGTGGAGGATATGGCATGGGAATGAGATAACCCTGGGAAGCTCAGGAGCACGCAGTAAGAGAAGTAACACACACACCGTTTTGCCACAACAAGAGAACACATGGTACCAATGGGCAATGTATACAGCAAGCACGATGGAAAGACAGAATTGCTACCTGTGCTCAAGGGCAAACCCTGCGCAGCATGTAGTCTCCATGCCTTATAATTCTTCCACTTGTGCGCAGTGGTGAAGGGAGCACCGGGAGCGATGCGAGCAATGATGTTCAGTTCCAGTTAGGGCTTGTCACAGGAGGATTTGTGTTAACACGGATCCTTGTTATCGAAACTGTCTGAACAATGCACCAATGTGCCCATATTGGTGTATGTTACATCAGGCGTCCTCGCAGCATGACCAAAACAAGCTTGCCTATCACTGTAATTATAGCAGACCCTGGGCTATAAATAAAAGGAGCCAAACACCTACGCAAGAACAACTCATAATGCACCATTTGAGTTATGAATGCTTCATGTGGGTGGGCACTCGCCCGGTTGGCCACTTCCAAGGCAACTACACTCAGACGTGGGATGTAACTGTGGTGAACTACATATACCTGTCTGGACACGCCCCCTGCTGACTGCTCCTGTGGCTTCTCCCACAGACCCCGGTATAAAGGCGATTGAGGCCTGAGCCCGGCCCTCATTCTCCAGGATGTAGTATGGTGGTCAACTACTGCTTGTTCTTTCTTCCAGTCAATAAAAGCCGATATCTCAACTTTACGTCTCAGAGAGAGTTATTGATGGTGCATCAGTAACCCCAGGTAAAAAACACACAATGGGTACCCCTCCTCCTGAGGGTGCATTGAACACCCAGACCATCCCCTTAGCAGACACCTGGTGGTTGTGTGGTAAGGAAGGGGGTCTGAGATCCACGCTTCCCCTCAATTGGGCAGGTACGTGTACGCGTGTTATGCTACTTCAAGAAGTTATAGTATCCCCTGAAGTACACTTCAACACTGATATTTCTGAACAGCAGATACTATTGCGGAAAAGGAGAAAATATGAACCTGACTCGATGATTTGGATAGATAGTATAGGACAGCCGAGAGGTATACCTAACGAATTTAAGGCGAGAAATGAGATTGCTGCAGGCTTTGAAGCATTTCTACCCTTGATGGGAACTATTAAGAATGTTGAATGGATAAATTATATATATTACAATCAGCAAATATTCATCAACTACACCGATGATGCATTGGAGGCCTTGGGACAACAGTTAGATGCAACTAGCAAAATGGCGTGGCAGAATAGACAAGCATTGGACTGGCTGTTGGCAGATAAAGGAGGAGTTTGTGTGATGTTTGGAGAGCAGTGCTATACTTTTATACCAAATAACACTAGTCCAGAAGGATCATTTACTAAGGCAATGTATAAGTTGAAAAGTCTCAGAAAGGAAGTTAAACAGAATGCAGGGTTCGGACATCAGTTATTTGACTGGTTAGAAAGTAGACTCGGAGGATGGGGAGTATGGCTGACTAAGATGGCAATAACTGTTGGTATTGTATTGCTGAGCTGTGCGCTTGTTCTGTGCTGTTTTCTTCCTTGTCTCAAGTCTCTTGTTGTGCGTGCTGCAACCAAACAATTTCTGATGCTCGAGGCGATTACTGAACCAAGCTTAGTGGAGAAAGAAGCACCGAAGAAGTATTGTTACAGCCTACAACGCCTGCAGGATGAACAAGAGCAAAACGACAGTGTGGGAGCAGATTGTAAGGGCTTCTGAGTTTTTTTTCCCTGTTTCAGATACAAAGGGACAGGATTTTGACTCAGCGGCCTAGGGTAACAGGGAGAGAATACTTTGAGGTCTTGACACAGAAAATTATAGTTTAACCCAAGATTTGGGAATAAGTGCTGGACTTTATTGGGGCTTTTGTGCGCGGACTCTAAGTCTTCTTTGTGTGAGACCCTCAAAGGGGGGATTATATTGGAGAATAAAGTTGCATTGTTTGCTGTGTAACCAAAACTATGTAACCAGCCTTGTGTTTGCTATTTGCTATGTATCCAATTTATTAGCCAGAATGAAATCTCTGTATTGTCTCTGTACTATTGAACACATCAGTGCCTTAAGAATGTAGTTAGCCTCAAGAAAGTAGCTAACAGTGAGAAACCAGCCTTATATTTACTATGTATCCAACTTATTAGCGGGAATGTAATCTCTCTATTGTCTCTGTACTATTGAACACATCAATGCCTTGAGAATGTAGCTAACAGTGAAAGTAAGCATGTAGAGATAACGGTGGTAGACGGGATCATGGAGTGGTGTGATGGTATGGGGACCAGACATGGCCGAGAAGGGGAACACGTGTTCCAGGGAGTAGACTAGAGCAAGTATGGGCTATGGAGTGGTGTGATGGTATGGGGACCAGACAAGGCACTAGAACAAGTATATGCTAATGCGACTAAGATAAGAAATTACTATAAAGAATACTGTGAACTAGGGCTCGGCGGACAATTAATGACATGCTTATTAATTGTCTCAGCTTTTGTTTGCAAATAAAGGCTTAAACTTCTCGAAGAACCTTCTGCGTCTCCTGGTTATTTCAAGAAACCATGACACTATCTCCTTACAAATTTGCTCCTCCAATTCTCGCTCCCCATTAGGTGGTCTATAATACATCCCTATAAGTGTTACTACACCTTTCCCGTTCCTCAATTCCACCCAAATAGTCTCCCTAGACGAGTCCTCTAATCTATCCTGCCAAAGCACCGCTGTAATATTTTCTCTGACAAGCAATGCAACACCTCACCCTCTTGTCCCTCCGATTCTATCACACCCGAAGCAACAAAATCCAGGGATATTTAGTTGCCAATCACAGCCCTCCTGCAACCATGTTTCACTAATAGCTACAACATCATATTTCCAGGTATCAATCCATGCTCTAAGCTCATCCACCTTTCTTACAATGCTCCTAGCATTAAAATAAGTGCATTTAAGAAACTCTCTACCTCTTACTCTCTGTTTATCCCCAACAGTGCAAACAACTTTATTATCTTTTTCTTCCTTCTCCCCTACATCTTCAGTCTGAGCGCTCCCCTTCTCTGTCACTTGCCTATCCTCCTTCACAGTCTGTCTACTAGCTTTCTATATTTGTGAACTAACCTCCTCTCGCCTAGTCTCTTCAATTTGATTCCCACCACCCAACCATTTTAGTTTAAAGTCTCCCCGGTAGCCTTCGTAAATCTCCCCGCCAGGATATTGGTCCCCCTAGGATTCAAGTGCAACCCGTCCTTTTTTTTTTATAAGTCACACCTGTCCCAAAAGAGGTCCCAATGATCTAGAAACTTGAATCCCTGCCCCCTGCTCCAATCCCTCAGCCACACATTTATCCTCCACCTCATTCCATTCCATTCCTATGTTGCGTGGCACAGGCAGTAATCCCGAGGTTACTAGCTTTGCAGTCCTTCTTCTTAACTCCCTATATTCTCCTTTCAGAACCTCTTTCTTTTTCCTACCTGCCATTGGTACCTATATGTACCACGATCTCTGGCTCCTCACCCTCCCACTTCAGGATATCTTGGACGTGATCAGAAACATCCCGGACCCTGGCACCAGAGAGGCAAACTACGATCCGTGTCTCCTGACTGCATCCACAGAATTGTCTATCTGACCCCCTAATTATGGAGTCCCCTATTGCTACTGACTTCCTCTTCCTTTCCCTACCCTTCTGAGCTACAGGGCCGGACTCTGTGCTGGAGGCACGGCCACTGTTGCTTCTCCCAGGTAGGCTGTCCCCCCCCAACAGTACTCAAACAGGAGTACTTATTGTCAAGGGGTACAGCCACTGGGGTACTCTCTAGTACCTGACTCTTCCCCTTCCTTCTCCTAACCGTGACCCACTTGTCTGCCTCCCGTGGCCCCGGTGTGACCACCTGCCTGTAACTCCTCTCTAACATCTCCTCACTCTCCCTGGAGTCCTTGTCTGGAATTCATTCAAATTACTGAGATGCCCTATCGTTCTTGCACTTTGCATAAAAGGAGTACTTCTTTGTGGGAAGACCCATAACCAGGGTAATCAATAAATCAGCCATACATCTGAGAGCAACTTTCCTCAGACATTTGTGGAATGTGGAACTCATTCCTAAAGGAAGTGGTTGTGGTGAATATTGGAGGATAATTTTTTAGGGAATCTGCTTAAGAGCATGAAATAGAAAGAAATTGAATGGTGCCTGAATAGAATGGTGGATTGATGAGTGACAATCCTTATGCAAATGGCATGGGGCATTTGGACAGATGGTTTACTTCTGTTTATAAACTATGTATGGTTGTGACTTCTCATTTGAAATTTCAAATATGGTTCATTCAAATTATAGCAGCTTTAACTCTAAAGCTCATTCCTGGCAGTTATGCTTGGGTGAGCAGGGATTTGAGAGAGGAACATGAAAGACAAGATCAATCCAATGGAATTTAGATTAGTTCAAACTCCAGCTTCAATGCAAATGATGAACAGACCCTTAAACACAGAACAAATCTTTGGATGTTTGCTGCATCTATTTTAACCCTACAGCAGGGAGAGCCTAAAGAAAGACCATATGACCATACATAGGAGCAGAATTAGGCCATTTGGCCAATTGCATCTGCTGTGCTATTTCATCATAGCTGATCCAATTTTCCTTTCATTCTCAATCTCCTGCCTTCTCCCTGTAACCTTTCATGTCCTGACCAGTCATGAAGCTATCAACCTCTAGCTTAAATACACATAAAGATTTGACCTCCACAGGTGCCTGTGGCAAAGAATTCCACAGATTCACTACTCTCTGACTAAAGAAGTTCCTCTTCATTTCCGTTCTAAAAGGATGCCCAATTATTCTGAGGCTGCGTCCTCTGGTCTCAGCTTATCATAGGAATCATCCTCTCCACATCCACTGTATCATTTGATAGGTTTCAATGAGGTCACCCCTCATTCTTCTAAATCCTAGTGAATACAAGCCTAGAGCCATCAAACATTCTTCATAATCCCTGAATCATTTTTGTGAACCTGTTTTTGAACCTTCTCCAGTTTCAGCACATCCTTTCTAAGATAAGGGGTCCAAAATGAGATGGCAGATGAAGACCATAAACATCAATGATTTAAAGGAGGGAATGGCTGTGGCCTAGGGAGGGTTTGTGAGCGTGGAAATAAAATTTTGAATTAAAATTTATTGTCAAGCTTGACCAGCTAATTATTGCCCAAGATTTTTATCCTGAGGGTGATAGGATAAGACGCAGGCGCTGCCTTGCTCGTGCCAGCTAACAAAAGCTAGCAATAGATCACACCAATAATAAAGCATTGCTAACTTTTGTCTACTGCCTGGCTAATAGAGGAACTGAATGTAGATGTGCAGTTTTAATTTTGTGTATTGTGTGGAAATATTTGTGAAGTGGCTGATACCTAATGAGTACTTGAAATCGCTGATTAATTACATTTAGCTGTTGGCTATTGTCCAAAATTCACTGTGTAAATTTAAGATGTAACCTGGCATTGGCAGAGTTGTAAGGCAAAGGCCCCGTGATTATGTATTAAAGTGCTAACCATATACTGTTACACGGAGCGATTGAGGGCGAACCCAAGTGCAGGACACAGGCACAGAGACGGACTTGGACATGACTTGGACAGGAACTTGACTCGAACTGGACTCGAAGCCTTGACTGGACTGGACACTTGGGCCTTGACTTGGACTGGTCACTCGGGGCCTTGACTGGACTGATCACTCGGGGCTTTGACTGGACTGGTCACTCGGGGCCTTGACGGACTGGACACGCAGGGCCTTGACTGGACTGGTCACTTGGGGCCTTGACTGGACTGGACACTCGGGGCCTTGACTGGACTGGTCACTCGGGGCCTTGACTGGACTGGTCACTCGGGGCCTTGACTTGGACTGGGACTTGGAGCCTTGAAAACAAAACAATGACAGATTATTTGAATCCCAGCTCAGAGAAGCAGCAAAACGGCCAGCAACACTCAGGAAATGAGGCGACAAAAACAAATGACAGACCACTCGCATCCCGGCTTGGAGCAGCGGCAAAATGGCCAGACCCACTCAGCTGGACACGAGATGACAAAACGTATTTTGACATGGAGAAGTTCATGACACGGGTCCCTTATTCTTGGTGGCTCAGAAGACAGTCCCTTAATCTCGGCGGCTCGGAGTGGTGACAATCGGCCAGCAAATCTTAGTGGAACATGAAAACACCAGAATTCGCATTCTAGCTCGGTGCAGCGGCAAAATGGCCGGTAACACAGCTGGACACGAAAACAACTGTATTCACTAGGCAGCCACAGGCACCGAAGCAACTCAGAGTCCACGATTCTTGGCTGTCCCAGGACAAGCATAGCCACACAGGCTACGGTGATGAACCAGCACCGAATAGCTGTAAGCTGGGGTTTTTATCTTGCCTTTTCGAATGAGGATTTTCAAAGTGCCTTAATCAAAGTGCCCAATAGAACACGGGGAAAAGGAATGAGGAGTCCACAGACCGGACCGTGACATATACTGTGTCTTTATTCTGTTTGATAATGGGGTAAATTCTCTTACAGTAAAATATGGTAAAACAGCATAAATTCTTTGACAGTGAGACCTTGAGATAGCCGAAGGGATGGCTCATTGATTAAAACTGTGGAAGATTAAGTAGTCCGAGGTGCTTTCAGTGAAGGGAATCTCTACCAACTCTCCTAATAAATGATTTCTGGGCTGAAGGTCCTATATTTTTATAAACTTCACACAAGAGAAGTTGCAATATCAAGCCATAAGTAGGCAATAGATGAATATCATATCAAGATGTTCTAGTACATTAAATGATACTTTGGTTCTGCCACCCACTTATTTATTTATATTAACTCTTCCTTGGGTTTTGGTTTTGTACTTTACCTCTCATTGGACAATACGTCAGTTCTCTACCAGTATGTGGCCAGGGACGTGTTTATTAAATGACTTTTTTGACATCTTTTCTCTTTATGGATGCTAACTGGTTCATTATTTTTTCAACATTCCCTAACTGTGAGTCTTAAATTTAAACAACTACCCAATGAGAGGTAGAGAATAAAAGCATGTTTGAACCATCTTCCAGTATCATCCTGACTTTCCTTAGACAAACAAGAACTACTCAGTTGAAGCAAGAGGCGGAGAGTGAAGAAGTAAAGGCATCTCAGAGAGAAGCAGTTTTTTTTAACTGATTGAGGAAAAGATGTTAGACTGCGCAGGCACATGACGTAGTGCACCAAAGGATTAAAAAGGAGAAGAATTTTTCAACGGTCATTTAAATCAAAGCAAGAGGCAGACAGTGAAGAAGTAAAGGCATCTCGGAGAGAAGCAGTTTTTTTTAACTGATTGGGGAAAAGAGGCTAGACTGCGCAGGCACATGACATAGCACGCCAAATGTTTAAAAAAAAGACCACCATATACAGCGGCCATCATCGGAGTGGACTGAGACAGAGTGGGACAGCTTTGGCGAGAACAGGCAGAGGCGAGGTTTGAACGAGGCATGACTGCGCAAGCGCGTGAAAGTCGGCCTGTGAGGCAGCGGGAGGATTTAAAAAGCGAGCAGATTAACGGAACGGGAGACAGAGTAAGAAGGCTTTGGCTCGAGAGGCTTTGGTGAGCAGAGGCTGAGGATGAGCTTCACTCCAAGTGAGGTAAGGCCGGGTAAGTTCCTTTAATTAATTTAATTACCTGAGGAGTAGGTAATGGAGGCAGCAGTTAGGGCAGATGAGTGCTCCGTTTGCAGTATGTGGGAAGTCAGTGTGAGCACATCTGTCCCTGATGACTACACCTGTAGAAGATGCATCCAGCTGCAGCTCCTGACAAAACGAGTTAGGGAACTGGAGCTGGAGCTGGATGAACTTCAGATCATTTGGGAGGCAGAGGCAAAAATAAACAGGAGTTACAGGGAGATAGTCACCCCTAAGAGTCAGGAGACAGGTAGCTGGGTGACTGTCAGGAAATGGAAGGGGAATAGACAGAATGAGCAGAGCACCCCTGTGGCCGTTCCCATCAACAATAAGTACACTGTTTTGGATACTGTTGGTGGGGACAACCTACCAAGGACAAGTTGCAGTGGTTGCGTCTCTGGCACCGAGACAGGACCCTCAGCTCAGAAGGGAAGGAGGGAAAAGAGGAGAGCAGTAGTGATAGGGGATTCGATAGGGGACAGATAAGAGGTTCTGTGGAAGAGATTGAGAATCCCAGATGGTCTGTTGCCTCCCTGGTGCCAGGGTCCGCGATATCTCAGATCGAGTTCTCAGTATTCTCAAGAGGGAGGTTGAGCAGCCAGATGTCGTGGTCCATGTAGGGACCAATGACGTGGGTAGGAAGAGTGAGGAGGTCCTGAAAGGTGAGTTTAGGGAGTTACGCACCAAGTTAAAGGACAGGACCTCCAGGATAGCAATCTCAGGATTGCTACCAGTGTCACGTGCAGGCGGATTTAGAAGTAGTAAGATAGCGCAGATCAACACGTGGTTGAAGACATGGTGCAGGAGGGAGGACTTCAGATTTATAGATAATTGGGTAGTTTTCCAGGGAAGGTGGGACCTGTTCTGGCGGATGGTTTACATCTGAACTGGAGGGGGACAAATATTTTTGCAAGTAGGTTTGCTAGAGAGGCTCCAGTGGATTTAAACTAGATACAAGGGGGGAGGGGAACCAAAGTGTAGGAACAGATGTATGGGAGAAGGAAGAAAAAGAAGATAGTAAAATAGTTTGCACCGTTAGAAATAAACAGAGAGTAAGAGGTGGAGAATTTCTTAAATGCATTAATTTTAATGCTAGGAGCATTGTAGTAAAGGTGGATGAGTTTAGAGCATGGATTGATACCTGGAAATATGATGTTGTAGCTATTAGTGAAACATGGTTGCAGGAGGGGTGTGATTGGCAGCTAAATATTCCTGGATTTCATTGCTTCAGGTGTGTTAGAATTGGAGGGCAAGAGGGGAAGGTATTGCGTTGCTTGTCAGAGAAAATATTACAGCGGTGCTCTGGCAGGATAGATTAGAGGGCTCGTCTAGGGAGGCTATTTGGGTGGAATTGAGGAATGGGAAAGGTGTAGTAACACTTGTAGTGGTGTATTATAGACCACCTAATGGGGAGCGAGAATTGGAGGAGCATATTTGTTAGGAGATAGCAGATATTTGTAGTAAACACAGGGTTGTGATTGTGGGAGATTTTAAATATCCACACATAGACTGGGAAGCCCATTCTGTAAAAGGGTTGGATGGTTTGGAGTTTGTAAAATGTGTGCAGGATAATTTTTTGCAGCAATACATAGAAGTACCAATTAGAGAAGGGGTAGTGTTGGATCTCCTGTTAGGGAATGAGATAGGTCAGGTGACTGAGGTACGTGTTGGGGAGCACTTTGGGTCCAGTGATCACAATGCCATTATTTCAATATAATTATGAAGAAGGATAGGACTGGACCCAGGGTTGAGATTTTTGATTGGAGAAAGGCTAACTTTGAGGAGATGCGAAAGGATTTAGAAGGAGTGGATTGGGACAATTTGTTTTATGGGAAGGATGTAATAGAGAAATGGAGGTCATTTAATGGTGAAATTTTGAGGGTACTGAATCTTTATGTTCCTGTTAGGTTGAAAGGAAAGGTTAAAAGGTCAAAAGTGAGAGTAAATGTTCGGCATAGATTAGAAGGGCTGAGATGGCCTGTTTCCGTGTTGTAATTGTTATATGGTTTTATGGTTATAAAGTGCATAGATATAATGAGGCTTGAGCTTAGAATGGAATTCTTAAATGTTTTAACCTTATTCACCCTAAGTCTGCTGCCTCTATGGAAGTGACTAAACAGTCGATGAGTCCTAACGAAGGGTCTCGCCCCGAAACGTCGACAGCGCTTCTCCCTATAGATGCTGCCTGGCCTGCTGTGTTCCACCAGCATTTTGTGTGTGTTGATGGTTCAGGTGAGTTGCTTCATCAAGACTGATGAAGGGTCTTGGCCTGAAATGTTGACTGTTTATTCCCCTCCATAGATGATGCTGTTTGACCTTTTGAGTTCCTCTAGCAATTTGTGTGTTACTTTACATATTGAGCATTACCCCAGAACTCAATCAGGTATTGGCTCCAATAATTTAATTCTGTCCAGATTCACTAAAAATTCCATCATTTTATTGCCTTTGAGAAAACTTGGCAATTCATTTTCTTAAACCACAGCGGTTTATCAGGTCCTTCCACTACAGTGGGAAATGGGTCACCTGGTTAGACCTAGTGATGATCATTCAATATATAGTGAAGTGTACAGGGAAATGGATCAATTGTTTAGACCCAGTGACAATGAGTTTCAATATATTACCGAGTGTATTGGGAGATGGGTCACTTATTTAAACACAGTAACAATGAGTTTCAATATATTACCAAGTTTACTGGGATATGGATCAATTGTTTAGACCCAATGATGATCAGTTTCAATATATTACCAAGTGTAGAGGGAATTAGGTCACTTGTTTAAATACAGTGATGATGAATCCCAATATATTGCTAAGTGTAGTGGGAAATAGGTCACTTGTTTAGACCCAGTGACAATGAATTCCAATATATTAAATGACTCTTGATGTCATGGATGTGACTTCAGTTTTTTGTTAAAATGACACCATACCCTGGTACAGGTACTGCTGAATGCCTCTAATGGGTGAAGGTGCCAATCTTGAATAAACGTATAAGTCAGCTAAATTCTAATTTTCCAGATATTAGCAGAATCTGTAAAAATATTCATAAAATAGCAAAAAAGAGTTTAAAGTCCTTTAAAATATCATTATAAAAGAGTTTTGCTGAGCATATTTTAGTTCCAATTGTCACTCAAAGGGTAAAATCCTTCTGAAATGTCCTTCACTCTCTTGGATTTCAACTAAGCCAGAGATGGAGGAATGGCAGCAATATCAACTCCTTTACTTCAGATAATGATGGCACATTTTTCTTTTTGAAGGATCCATGGTAACATAGACTTCCCTAATTTCTTGCATGATTTCCTGCTTGGCTCTTTAAGCGCGTACTAAATGCTGCTGTGAATGAATTTCTGATGGCAATGTAGCAGGCATGCAGAACAAAAGAACTCTCAATTTCATAAATGTTGTTATCTTTTGCCAATAAACACAAACTCCCACATTCCTTAAATGATAAAATGGTGCCTAAAAGAGGGAGAGCCCCTTCAGGACTTCGTTTACACATTGTTCCCAGACATTCATCAAACAGTTACTTAGGATGGAGGTATCGAACACACTGTTACCAGCGCAAAAATACCATCCTCTGCCTCTCGCTCATTCAACCTGCCCGAGGAACTCAGTAAGTTCATCTGTATTGGGTACCATGGTAGTGTTGTGGTTAGTGTAACACTACTACAGCTCAGAGTGTTGGATTTAGGAGTTCAAACCCTGTGTCCTCTGTGTAATGTTCTGGTTCACTTCTTTACTGTTAATGCTGTAGGTATTTCATTTAGCAGCTCTGTAAAATCTGCAGTTCCACTTTCAGCCTGTTTGGGTTATTGTTGAAGATAAACGCCGATGTGGAATGTGTGCCATCCAATTAGTGAGAGGTTTTCTTGGTGAGGGACAATAAGGTTGGGCTTGGGGTTTTTTTTGTTTGAGAGGAGATGAAGAGAGAAGACACTGGGGGAGAACCGGTCGTAGGATGTGATCGGTGGGAGACCTGTTTGTTTGAGATGCATTGCGAGCGACGTTTGGAAGGTGGTGTGAGCTTTCACGTTGGCCGAGGGTCCAGCGTGTGAATGACAGAGAAGTTCAAGATGAGCTCCAACTTGTGCACATTGGACTGTTTAATTAGATTGGGCCCTTTTCTTTTTGTTTTTTCTTTACTAACCCTTCAGTTAAGCTTCATAAATATAATTCCTTTAATCGTATGCATTAATCGATTAATTCCTTTAATCTATTATATCGTGGCATTAATTTGCAACAGAGTAGCAAATAGACAATAGACAATAGACAGTAGGTGCAGGAGTAGGCCATTCGGCCCTTCTAGCCAGCACTGTCATTCACTGTGATCATGGTTGATCATACACAATCAGTACGCCGTTCCTGCCCTCTCGCCATATCCCTTGACCTCGCTATCTATAAGAGCTCTATCTAACTCTCTCTTGAAAGCATCCAGAGACTTGGCCTCCACTGCCTTCTGGGGCAGAGCATTCCACATATCCACCACTCTCTGGGTGAAAAAGTTTTTCCGCATCTCTGTTCTAAATGGCCTACCCCTTATTCTTAAACTGTGGCCTCTAGTTCTGGACTCACCCATCAGGAGGAACATGCTTCCTGCCTCCAGCGTGTCCAATCCCTTAATAATCTCATATGTTTCAATCAGATCCCTTCTCATCCTTCTAAATTCCAGTGTATACAAGCCCAGTCGCTACAATTTTTCAACATATGACAGTCCCGCCATTCCGGGAATTAACATTGTGAACCAACGCTGCACTCCCTCAATAGCAAGAATGTCCTTCCTCAAATTTGGAGACCAAAACTGCACACAATACTCCAGGTGGGGTCTCACCGGGGCCCTGTACCGCTGCAGAAGGACCTCTTTACTCCTATACTCAATTCCTCTTGTTATAAAGGCCAGCATGCCATTAGCTTTCTTCACTGCCTGCTGTAACTGCATGCTTGCTTTCATTGACTGATGTACAAGAACACCTAGATCTCGTTGTACTTCCCCTTTTCCTAACTTGACTCCATTTAGATAGTAATCTGCCTTCCTGTTCTTGCCACCAAAGTGGATAACCTCACATTTATCCACATTAAACTGCATCTGCCATACATTTGCCCACTCACCTAGCCTGTCCAAGTCAGCCTGCATTCTCATAACATCCTCCTGACATTTCACACTGCCACCCAGCTTTGTGTCATCAGCAAATTTGCTAATGTTACTTTTAATCCCTTCAACTAAATCATTAATGTATATTGTAAACAGCTGTGGTCCCAGCACCAATCCTTGTGGTACCCCACTGGTCACAGCCTACCATTCCGAAAGGGACCCGTTAATCGCTACTCTTTGTTTCCTGTCAGCCAGCCAATTTTCAATCCATGTCAGTACTCTGCCCCCAATACCATGTGCCCCAATTTTGCCCACTAATCTCCTATGTGGGACTTTATCAAAAGCTTTCTGGAAGTCCAGGTACACTACATCCACTGGCTCTCCCTTGTCCATTTTCATAGTTACATCCTCAAAAAACACCAGAAGATTAGTCAAGCATGATTTTCCCTTCATAAATCCATCCTGACTCGGACTGATCCTTCTACTGCTATCCAAATGTGTCGTAATTTCCTGTTTTATAATTGACTCCAGTATCTTTCCCACCACTGACATCAGGCTAACCGGTCTATAATTCCCTGTTTTCTCTCTCCCTCCTTTCTTGAAAAGTGGGACAACATTAGCCACCCTCCACTCCACAGGAACTGATCCTGAATCTATAGAACATTGGAAAATGATTACCAATGCATCCACGATTTCCAGAGCCACCTCCTTAAGTACCCTGGGATGCAGACTATCAGGTCCCGGGGATTTACCAGCCTTTAGACTCAACAGTTTATGCATCACCATTTCATGCCTAATATAAATTTCCTTCAGTTCATCCTTTACCCTAGTTCCTTTGGCCACTATTACATCTGGGAGATTGTTTGTGTCTTCCCTAGTGAAGACAGATCTAAAGTACCTGTTCAACTCATCTGCCATTTCCTTGTTCCCCATAATAAATTCACCTGTTTCTGTCTTCAATGGCCCAATTTTGGTCTTAACTATTTTTTTGTTTTTCACATACCTAAAGAATCTTTTACTATCCTCCTTTATATTCTTGGCTAGTTTACCTTCATACCTCAATTTTTCTCCACGTATTGCCATTTTTGTTATCTTCGGTTGCTCTTTAAAGGCTTCCCAGTCCTCTGGCTTCCCGCTCATCTTTGCTATGTTATACTTCTTCTCTTTTATTTTTATACTCCTCTTTACTTCCCTGGTCAGCCACGGCCACCCCTTACTCCCCTTAGGATCTTTCTTCCTCTTTGGAATGAACCGATCCTGCACCTTCTGCATTATTCCCAGAAATACCTGCCATTGTTGTTCCACTGTCTTCCCTGCTAGGGTATTGTTCCATTGAACTTTGGCCAGCTCCTCCCTCATAGTTCCATAGTTCCCTTTGTTCAACTGTAATACTGACACATCTTATTTTCCCTTCTCCTTCTCAAATTGTAGGTTAAAACATATCATATTATGGTCACTACCTCCTAATGGCTCCTTTACCTCGAGGTCCCTGATCAAATCCGGTTCATTGCACAACACTAAATCTAGAATTGCCTTCTCCTTGGTAGGCTCCAGTACAAGCTGTTCTAAGAATCCATCTGGGAGGCACTCCACAAATTCCCTTTCTTGGGGTCCAGTACCATCCTGATTCTCCCAGTCTACCTGCAAATGACACAGCATCCACACAAATCGAGGTTTGGGGTGGGATCAAGTGTGCCTCTAAAGTTTGGCAGAGCTGGAGGTTGTCTTCCCTAGACTTACGCAACCAAGGAAACCAGGGTGTTTCATCTGTAAGGAGCTTGTATGTCCTTCCCATGGAATGCTTGAGGTTTCTCCAGGTGCTCCAGTTTCCTCCTACAGCCCAAAGACATACTGGTTAATTAGTTGTAATTTGTCCCATGATTGGGCTAGGTTTAAATTGGTAAATTGCTGGGCGATGTAGCTCGAAGGGCTGCAAGTGCCTATTCCAAGCTGTATCTCAAAATAAATAAACGCAATAAATAATTATCTGTGGGAAAAAAGAAATTGTCAATGTTTGCAGAAGGACTGAGAGAGGAGAGAGGAAGTGGCTAGTTTACATTAACTTAGGGAAATGGGCAGTATAAAGAGGGGAAGTGGCCATAATAATGAGAGGAAGGGGCCATTTTAAAGAGGGAAATAGGCAGTACAAAATGGGGAAGTGGTCATTATAAAGACGGAAATGGCTAGTATAAAGAGGGGAAGGGAAGTGATAGGGAGTGAGGCAGGAGGATGAGGTGATTGGTGGACTGAGGAGTGATATTTGGCAGGTGGTGTCAGGTAGGGGAGGGAACTGAATGGTCAATGGGGACATGCCAAATTTCATTAGTCTCCTGAGGAGGTAGCAGCTTTGGTGATCTTTCTCCCACCCATCTAAATAATCTCCATCAGAAGCAATGAGCTTCTCAATGGACCAACTTCATTGGTATGAAAGGTGAAAATCATCAGAGACAGGTAGATGATAGATGGAGACAGACAGATACAGAGAGAAAAAATGAAAGTTAGATTGAATGATGTGTGGAGAGGAGAGTGTGAATATAGAAGAGAGATAGGCAGAAACACAAAGGGACTCCAGTGTTGGACTTGCGATGAGAATGGGTGTCATGAGCAGGAAGCAGGAAGATTTTTTTCAACGGGTGCCTTTGATTGGAATACTGCGCAGATGTGACAAAAGTGTTCCCATGCAAATCTGGTGAAGAACTTTAAAAACCTACTCTCCATAAAAGTGGGGTACCATCTAGTGGAGCGGTCATTGTGGGAGCAGTTATGGTCAGAGTGGTCTGAATGAGATTGGTAAGGTTTTTACTCAACAGGGCTTCGGCGAGAACCAGCGGAGGCAAGGTAAGTAAGTAAGTTAATTCTTTATTTCTTATTTCTTTTTTATTATTTAACTCTTTAGAGAATATGAGGTATGTCTACAGAGTCAGTGTTCTGTTCTGGGTGTCAGATGTGGGATTTCTGGGAGACTATCAATCTCCCCAATGGCCACATCTGCACCAGGTGCATTGAGATGCTGTTACTGAAAGACTGTGTTAGGGAAATGGAGCTGCCGCTCGATGACCTTGTTAGTGAAAGTGAAGCAGTGATAGACAGTAGCTACTGGGAGGTAGTCAACCAAAAGCTACAGTAGACAGATAAATGGGCAACTGTCAGAAGAGGAAATGGAGAATGTCAAATAATGGAGAACACCCCTGTGGACTTTCCCCACAACAATAAGTACTCCATTTTGTGTACTGTTGGGTGGGATGACCTACCTGGGGGAAGCAACAATGGCCATGCTTCTGGCACAGAGTCTGGCCCTGTGGTTCAGAAGGGTAGGAAACTGAAGAGGATGGCAGCAGTAATAGGACACTCTATAGTTAAAGGGACAGACAGGTGATTCTGTGGATGTGAAAAAGAAATGTGGATGGTAGTTTGTCTCCCAGGTGCCAGGATCCATAATGTTTCCGAACGCGTCCACAATATCCTGAAAAGGGAAGGTAAGTAAACAGAAGTTGTGATACATATTCGTACCAATAACATAAGTAGAAAAAGGGAGAAGGACCTAAAAACAGAACACAGGGAGTTAAGAAGGAAGCTGAGAAGCAAGACATCAAGGATAGTAATTTTGAGATTGCTGCCTATGCCACGTGACAGTGAGGATAGGAATAGAATGAAGTGGCAGACAAATGCGTGGCTGAGGAATTGGAGCAGGGGGCATGAATTCAGATTTATGGATAGCTTCTAGGGCAGGTGGGACCTGTACAATAGGCAAACAATAGAAAGTTTGCAGAAGTTTTGTACAATAGCATTGGAGAGAGATAGGAACAGACAAGTTAGAAAAGCATTTAATTGGAGTAAGGGGAATTATGAGGCTATCAGGCAGGAACTTAAAAGCTTAAATTGGGAACAGATGTTCTCAGGGAAAGGTATGGATGAAATGTGGCAAATGTTCAGGGGATATTTGTGCGGAGTTCTGCATAGGTACATTCCAATGAGACGGAAGTTATGGTAGTGTACAGGAACCATGGTATACAAAGGCTGTAATAAATCTAGTCAAGAAGAAAAGAAAAGCTTACGAAAGATTCAGAGAGCTAGGTAATGTTAGAGATCTAGAAGATTATAATGCTAAAAGGAAGGAGCTTAAGAAGGAGATTAGGAGAGCCAGAAGGTGCCATGAGAAGGCCTTGGCAGGCAGTATTAAAGAAAACCCCAAGGCATTCTACAAGTATGTGAAGAGCATGAGGATAAGATGTGAAAGAATAGGACCTATCAAGAGTGACAGTGGGAAAGTGTATATGGAACCAGAGGAAATAGCAGAGGTACTTAGTGAATACTTTACTTCAGTATTCACTATGGAAAAGGATCTTGGTGATTGTAACGATGACTTGCAGTGGATTGAAAAGCTTGAGCATGTAGATATTAAGAAAGAGGATGTGCTGGAGCTTTTGGAAAGGATCAAGCTGGATAAGTTGCTGGGACTGGATGAGATGTACCCTAGGCTACTGTGGGAGATGAGGGAGGAGATTGCTGAGCCTCTGGCGATGATCTTTGCATCATCAACAGGGACGGGAGAGGTTCCAGAGGATTGGAGGGTTGCAGATGTTTTTCCCTTATTTAAGAAAGGGAGTAGAGATAGCCCAGGAAATTATAGACCAGTGAGTCTTACTTCAGTGGTTGGTAAGTTGATGGAGAAGATCCTGAGAGGCAGGATTTATGAACATTTGGAGAGGTATAATATGACTTGGAATAGTCAGCATGGCTTTGTCAAGGGCAGGTTGTGCCTTACGAGCCTGATTAAATTTTTTGAGGATGTGACTAAACACATTGATGAAGGAAGAGCAGTAGACATAGTGTACATGGATTTCAGCAAGGCATTTGGTAAGGCCGTCCATGCAAGGCTTATTGGGAAAGTAAGGAAAGCATGGGATCCAAGGGGACATTGCTTTGTGGATCCAGAACTGGCTTGCCTACAGAAGGTAAAGAGTGGTTGTAGACAGGTCATATTCTGCATGGAGGTTGGTGACCAGTGGTGTGCCTCAGGGATCTGTTCTGGGACCCTTACTCTTCATCATTTTTATAAATGATCTGGATGAGGAAGTGGAGGGATGGGTTAGTAAGTTTGCTGATGACACAAAGGTTGGGGGTGTTGTGGATAGTGTGGAGGGCTGTCAGAGGTTACAGCGGGACATTGATAGGATGCAAAACTGGGCTGAGAAGTGGCAGATGGAGCTACATTCAACCCAGATAAGTGTGAAGTGGTTCACGTTGGTAGGTCAAATATGATGGCAGAATATAGTATTAATGGTAAGACTCTTGGCAATGTGGAGGATCAGAGGGATCTTGGGGTCCGAGTCAATAGGACGCTCAAAGCAGCTATGTAGGTTGACTCTGTGTTTAAGAAGGCATACGGTGCATTGGCCTTCATCAATCATGGTATTGAATTTAGGAACCGAGAGGTAATGTTGCAGCTATATAGGACCCTGGTCAGACCCCACTTGGAGAACAGTGCTCAGATCTTGTTGCATCACTACAGGAAGGATATGGAAGCCACAGAAAGGGTGCAGAGGAGACTTACAAGGATGATGCCTGGATTGGGGAGCATGCCTAATGAAAACAGGTTGAGTGAACTTGGCCTTTTCTCCTTGGAGTGACAGAGGATGATAGGTGTCCTGATAGAGGCCTATGAGATGACGAGAGGCATTGATCGTATGGATAGTCAGAGGCTTTTTCCCAGGGCTGAAATGGCTGCCACAAGAGGGCACAGGTTTAAGGTGCCTGGGAGTAGGTACAGAGGAGATGTCAGGGGTATGTTTTTTATGCAGAGAGTGGTGAGTGCCTGGAATGGGCTGCTGGCAGCGGTGGTGGAGGCAGACACGATAGGGTCTTTTAAAAGACTTTTGGATAGGTACATGGAGCTTAGAAAAATTGAGGGCTATGAGTAAGCCTGGTAATTTCTAAGGCAGGGACATGATCGGCACAACTTAGTGGTTCGAAGGGCTTGCATTGTGCTGCAGGTTTTCTATGTTCTATGTTTTCTATGCTTCTATGTTGGAAATCCGAGCAACACACACAAAATGCTGGAGGAACTCAGCAGGCCAGGCAGCATTTATGGAAGAATGTGCAGTTGATGTTTTGTCGACAGTTCACTCTTTTCCATGTATGCTTCCTGGCCTGCTGAGTTCCTCCAGCATTTTATGTGTGTTTACTGTACAAAAGGGATGGGCTGCATTTGAATCCGAGAGGGACCAATATTTTTGCAGGCAGATTTACTGGAGCTGTTGGAAGTGAGTTTAACCTAATTTGGCAGGGGTATGGGATCCAGTATGATAGAGCTGAGGATGAGCCAGTAGGTTTCTAAGTAGCTGACGGATGTAAAACGAATGTAAGGAAGAACAAACCAATAATCGGGTACAAGTACAAAAAGAGTAAAAAGTTAAATCATACCACAGAGGCAAAATTCAAAAGGGTGAAGAATGCAGGACTGAAGGTGCTGTATTTAAATACATGTAGCATTCGGAATAAGGTGGACGAACTCGTGGCACAATTAGAGATTGGTCGGTATGACGTTGTGGGCATCACTGAGTCGTGGTTGAAAGAAGGCCAGAGTTGGGAGCTTAATATCAAAGGATATACTTTGTATCGAAAGGACAGGCAGAAGCCACAGACAGTGGTGTGGCTCTGTTGGTAAGAGATGGAGTTAAATCTTTAGAAAGAGGTGACATGGGGGTCAGAGAATGTTGAATGTTTAAGGGTGGAGTTAAGAAACTTCAAGGGTAAGTAAAACCCATTATGGGAATCATATATAGGCCTCCAAATAGTAGCCAGGATGTGGGATTGAGATTGCAAAGGGAGCTGGAGAAGGCAGGTAATAAGGGAAACCCCTTTTTACTGGAAGTTTCTGGAAATGCAGCTCATTACCCCCTCACTTACAGCACTGGACTCCACAGTGAGAAACCCATCTTTTCAGGTTCCCTGTGTCTATGTGTATATGACGTTGGTCCCATCAAACCTGTGATGTTGGGATGTCTCGCCCACCCAAATTGTGTGAATGCTGTGTGATTTACTGCCTCCTGCAATTGACCGTTGGCAAGAAGTAACAGATCGTACACTACATGCAATTGTAAAGAAAGTATATTTATGAACGTTAACTTAACTAAAGACTTCTTAAAGAAAAGGAAGAGTAAAACAATAAAGACACATTTTAATTAAACAGTCAAATGTGCACATAAGTTGGAGCTCAGCTTGAAACTGTCTGTAAATTGTGCGCTGGATGGTTAGTCTGTGTGAAAGCACACACCACCTTCCGAATGTCACTCAAAATCCATCTTGAATAAACGGGATCTCCCACGGGAGGACTGGTCCTTCCTCCTCGAAGCCATTCATCTACACAAAGCACTTTGTGCAACAGGGAAGGCATCCTCAGCTACCTTTCCTCCTATCTTCTCCCAGCTCTTACCAAAAGAGACCTCAACCCACACTAGTGTTCCTCACAAAACCTCTCCACTCAGCATTCTCTAGAAGCATCTCCCAAATCCATCACCCTGATTGGCTGATACCACATTCGTAAGTTGAACAACAAAGTCTCTTTACTCAGATCAAACCCAAACAGGCTGAAAACAGACAGACTGCTTTGACAGAACTGCTGAAATGAAATACCTACAGCATAGCAGTAAAATTCTTAACCAGAGCATTACACTCTCCCCCCATCAAAAATAGTCATGTCCTCATGACTTTGAAACTTATCAAACCATCATTAATAACTTAGTTTTCAAAGGAATTGCATGATGTCAGGACCTCTAATCCATTTGTGAATGGTAGTGACATATCTCACTAGGGGGATAGACGCAACACTCTGTTCCCCTGGTGCATGATAGGCCAGCCTAACTGTGGGTGTCTTGTCACTTTAGGATCTCCTTATCCCATCTTCAGCCCCTCCTGTTTCAACCACCCCTTGTGACCCTTCCTGTCTATAGAGGATGCCCCTCCCTGTTATCACTCGTGTCTTCCGGCAGCTCAGGTCCCCCTGCTCCATGACTGAATTTAACTTATGAAAGTTTATGCTAGAGCAGCAAACATATTCACTCTCTGCTGGTGCTAACCAGCAAGATTTCTCTTGGAAACGGATGGGTAGCAAGTACTCCTGGAGTAACCAACATTAGCCTTGTCAGCAGAAAATGCATCTTCATGTCCTACCATCTTCTTAGTTAATCTTCTTTTTCATTCCTCAGACATTCCTGCAAATTTGGGGGTTCCTGTCACTCTAGTTACTCCTCCAGGATGTAACATGATAGGTTTAGACTGGTGTACCACAAAGACTTGGTTCTGCTCATCATCCTGTTTAGGAGAAACTTGCACCTTCTGAAAAACAGCTCTGAACACACGATGAATGGACAAGGTTTTCACTGCATTTGTTCCCACAAGGATGGAAGCTCCACACTTTTCATCTGGATCTGGGCATTAGCGTCAGTTACTCCAACATCTACTTCTGAAAACTCCAGCTTAAGGACAAGTAACATTGTATGGGTACTCATCAGTACTAAGCCCTTGAATCCCAAGGGCACCGAATGGGGTGAATGGTAAATGCGTCAAATACTGGTTGTAAAAGGATCTATGAAGCAAAGTAACTAGAGAACCTGTGTTAAGTATGACACTAACATAACCACTTCAATCCGTATGGAAAAAGCAGAGGTTAGTCCCACTAAATCTTCAGGAACAGTGTTTGGTACTTCAGCATTTCTCTTGATACACTGGTAGGAACGTATCCTCTCTGAAATGTCAGCCCATTCCTTTACTGGGTCCCTCTGTAGTTTCACTACTTCTCTGATTTACCTTCAGAAGATTTTCCTGCCCTTCATACTCCTGCATCAAATATTCATCTTCTCCACAGTTGTAACAGAAAATACCAGTCACCTCTCTTGTCAAGGGACCCCGCTCAGTAGCAGCCTTCATCTTGGTATGTCCCACTAGTGGGTCCAGTTTCCTATCAGCCTTGTTAGGCCTGGTGGCAGCACCAACCAATATCATCTGAAATACCTCAGCCCTCACATATTACCCAACATCCTGCAAAACTTATGCTTGTGTGGTATCAGGGGTCACTTTAGCAACAGAAGCTACTACCGAGGACTGCGCTTCTGACAGCGGCCTCCCGCTCCTCTACTGTATTGTCCTCCTCTTTAACTTCTCTGAGTAACTCAGTAAAAGATGGAGGAAGGTGCATCTTGTGGGTCATTCGAATATGTAGAGCAATCACATCATGTGACAGCTTGCCCTTTACAACTTGCACCATCCTCAAGCAATATCTCTCAGACAGTTTAAATTTCCCCTTTCTGGCACAAACAGTGTAGCAGCTTCTCCAGCTTGAAAATGTAGGCAAACAACTTCTCTCCTTCCTCCTGGAATATGTGCCTAAACTTCATCCTAAGATTGGTCACACTTCCGGCAGTGCTAAAAGCCTCTTCCAGAGCGTGCAGATAATTAGCTGATGTGGCTAATGGATTAGGAACCTCATTACATCAGCCTCCAGCCCCTTTAAGATCTCTATCAGTCTCAGTTTTTTTCAAATTATCTGACAGTGCCATTCATTCAGTAATTGAGATATCTGCTCAGCCCAAACCTCATATTCTTGTTCCCCATCGGGTGTGATCTCAACTCCAAAGAACACTTTCAGCCTACAATAACTTTGGCTCTCCACAGATATACTTCTGCATTTATCAACCAGTGATGTAATAGCCTAAAGGAGCTCAGAATTTAAATCAACAACTGAAGGACTCAGTGGGCCTATCACATGAGACAACTCCTTCCCCTCACTCTACAGAAATGAGAGTAACTTTTCTTCAATCTCTGCCCTCAGCTACAGGAAACTCGACTTCCAATTTGGCACCCTCACCATTACTCCCCTCTTCTCTGAAAGTATGGATGGCCCATGCCCCACTTCTCCTGGGACCCCAGTGGTAACAGGCAGATCCAGTCCTGTCATGTCATCACTAGTCTCAACTAAAACCACATCTGTGCCCACCGCACAGTCAAACTGCTGTTCCAAGACCATAACTTTCACTAATACTTCAATGTTACTTAAAACACTAATCAACAATTCATCTGGGCTGTGGATATCCACCCTGCTCAGAATACAAGCATGAGTTACAGGCAATCTCTTTAATTCGTATCAATGGTCAATCCCTGCGGCATCTGTAATCACATATCTTAATTACTTTCCCGGACAATAGTTTAACACAGGCTTGAACACAAACCCACTTAATCAATTCTTAGAGCAATCACACAGCATTCAACAAATTCAATCCAGAATTGTCCCTCCCCCCATGAAACCCTATTTTACTGGATGTCTCTGGAAATGCAGTTGGTTCGTCCCTCATTAACAGCTACTGGACTCTGTGGTGGGAAACCCACTTTTTTTTCAGTCTAGGGTGTATACAACTTTGGTCCTGCCAAACCCGTGCAGTGGGGATGTCTTGCCCAACCAAGCCCCAGTTTATCTGAATGCTGTATGATTTACTGCCCCCTGCAATCATCCTTTGGCAAGAAATAACAGATCGTACAAGGCATACAATTTAAAAGACAGTATATTATTGAATGTTAACTTAACCAAAGAGCTATTAAAGAAAATAAATTTAAAAACATAAGGAGCATATAATAACTAAACAGTCAAATGTGCACATAATTTGGAGCTTATCTTGAAGTTGTCTGTAATTCAGAAGCTGGACCCTCGGTCTGCATGAAAGCACACACCACCTTCCAAATGTCGCTTGAAATCCATCTCGAACAAATGGGCCCTTCCATGGGAGTACTGGAAGCCATTCATCTGCACAAAGCACCTAGTGCAACTGATGGCATCCTCAGCCATCTTCCCTCGTGTCTTCTCCCAGCTCCCACCAAAAAAGACCTTAGCCCACACCAGAATCCCTCACATACCTCTCAGCCCAGTGTTCTCTAGAACCCTCTCTCAATTCCACCATCCTGATTGGCTGACACCTTATTCCTAAATTGAACAACAAAGTCCCTTTTCTCAGCTCAAATCCAAACAGGCTGAAAGCAAAACAGACTGCTCTTACAGAACTGCTAAAGTGAAATACTTACAGCATAGCAGTAAAAAACTTAACCAGGGTGTTACATAAGGGTAATGTCACTATTGCAATGGGGGATTTCAATATGCAAGAGGATTGGGAAAATCAGGGTGGCTTTGGATTGCAAGAGAAGGAATTTGATGAACACCTATGAGAATGCTTTTTAGAGCAGCTTGTATGTGAGCTTATTAGGGGAAAGGCCATTCTAGATTGGGTTTGTGTAATAGCCCAAATCTGATTAGGGAGCTTAATATAAAGGAACCCTTACGAGGCAATGATCATAATATGATTGAATTCATACTGCAATTTGAGAGGGAGAAGCTTAAGTCACATGCATCATTATCGCAATGGAATAAAGAGAATTACAGAGGCATGAGAGAGGAGCTTGCCCAGGTGGATTGGAGGAGGACTCTGGGAGGGATGACAGCGCAGCAGAGCTGGTTGAAGTTTCTAGGAATAGTTCACAAGGCGCAGGATGGATATGTTCCACAGAAAAAGAAGTTCTCAAATGGCAGGACTAGTCAAATGTGGCTGACAAAGGAAGTTAACGACTGCATAAAAGCCAAAGAAAAGGCATATAAGGTAGCATAAGTGAGTGGGAAGTTGGATGATTGGGAAGCTTTTAAAATCCAACAAAAGGCAACTGAAAAAACTATAAGAAGGGAAAAGGTGAAATATGAAGGCAAATTAGCCAATAATATAAAGCAGGATACTAAAGGTTGATTCAGTTATATAAGAGTTAAAGGGAAGTGAGAGTTGATATTGGACCACTGGAAAATTATGCGGAAGGGTAGCAAAGGGGAATAAAGAAATGGTAGATGAACTTAATGATTACTTTGCATCTTCTTCACTGTGGAAGATACTAGCAGTGTGCCAGAGGTTTGTGAGTGTCAGGGAGCAGGAGTGAGTGTCATTGCTATTACAAAGGAAAAAGGAAAAACTCAAAGGAGTTAAATTTGATGTTACCTGGACCAGATGGACCAGAGTCCTGAGAGAGGTTGCTGAAGAGATAATGGATGCATTTGTCATGATCTTTCAGGAATCACTTGATTCTGGCATGGTCCTGGAGGACTGGAAAATTGCAAATGTCACTCACTCTTTTAGAAGGGAGTAAGGCAATAGAAAGGAAGTTATAGGCCAGTTAGCCTAACCTCAGCAATTGGAGTCTATTATTAATGATGAGGTTTTGGGGTACTTGGAGACTAATGTTAAAATAAGTCAAAGTCAGCATGGTTTCTGGAAAAGGAAATCTTGTCTGACAAACCTGTTAGAATTCTTTGAGGAAGTAACAAGCAGGGTGGACAAAGGAGAGGTAGTGGATGTCATTTACTTGGATTTTCAGAAGGCATTTGATAATGTGCCACACATGACGCTGCTTAACAAGATAAAATCCTTTGGTGTTACAGGAAAGATACTGGCATGAATAAAGGAATGGCTGACAGGCAGAAGGCAACAAGTGAGAATAAAGGGGGCCTTTTCTGCTTGACTGCTAGTGACTAGTTGTGCTCCTCAAGGGTCAGTATTGGGATTGCTACTTTTCACATTGTTTGTCAATGATTTAGAAAATGGAATTGATGGCCTTGTGGCAAAGTTTGCATATGATATGAAGATAGGTGAAGAGGTAGGTAGTGCCGAGGAAGCAATGTGATTGCAGCAGGACTTAGACAAATTGGAAGAATGGTCAAAATAGTGGCAGATGGTTTGGGAAATGCATGATAATGCATTTTGGTAAAAGGAACAACTTTAGTGCCAACTATTATCTAAATGTGGAGAAAATTCAAACATCAGATGTGCAGACGGCTTAGGAGTCCTCGTTATTGTGTGCAGTTTTAGTCACCGAATTACGGCAAGGATATTAATAAGGTTGAAAGAGTGCAGAGAAGGTTTACAAGGATGTTGCCAGGACTTGAGAAACTGAGTTACAGAGAAAGGTTGAATAGGTTAGGACTTTATCCCCTGGAGCGTAGAATAATGAGAGGAGACTTGATGGAGGTATATAAAATTATGATGGGTATAGATAGAGTGAATGCAAGCAGGGTTTTTCCACTGAGGCTAGGGGAGAAAAAAAACAGAGGACATGGGTTAAGGGTGAAGGGGGAAAAGTTTAAAGGGAACATTAGTGGGGGTTTCTTCACACAGAGAGTGGTGGGAGTGTGGAATGAGCTGCCAGATGAAGTGGTAAATGTGGGCACACTTTTAACATTTAAGAAAAACTTGGACAGGTATATGGATGAGAGGGGTATGAAGGGATATGGGCCAGGTGCAGGTCAATGGGACTAGGCAGAAAAATGGTTTGGCCAGCCAAGAAGGGCCAAAAGGCCTGTTTCTGTGCTGTAATGTTCTATGGTTCTATGGCTTAAGACTCCCTGAAGATTAATTTACAGGTTGAGTCTGTGGTAAAGAAGGCAAGTGCAATGTTGGCATTTATTCCAAGGGGAATAGAATATAAAAGCAAGGAGATAATGGTGACACTTTGTAAGACTCTAGTCAGGCTGCACTTGGAGTATTGTCAACAGTTTTGGGCCACATATCTCAGAAAGAATGTACACCTGCTTGTTAATGCAACTATCAAGTGGCAGCAACTTATTGCATAAAACCATGAAGGTATGTTCAAGAGGTTCAATTGTTCAGGTGATGCATCAGAATGGGGAAAAATGTGAGGTAAGTGACGTTGACTGTGGAAAAGAAGGCAGAGAATGAGACGCAAGAGATAATATTGAGGGCAGGTGAGCAAAAGCCTGGTGACTGAGTTGGTTATAAGGTCCACCTTAAAGGAGGAAAGAATGTTAGATGAGTGACGAGATGCAGAGAGGAAATTCCAGAGGTTCAGGCTGAGTCAGCTGAAGCCACAGCCAACAATGATGGAGAATTAAAGTGGCTAGGATATAAGGAATGCAGAATTCACTATAGACCTGAGATCACAATTGGGAGTGGTGAATCATCATTTTCACATTGTGGCCTGTTGTTGAATGTTGTTAGGTAATGCACCTGTGAAGCACCTTATTCCAATGAAGGCATTATATTGCTGGAAGTTGCTAGTTGTTAATATAGGGCTTCATATTTCTTCTGCCTTACTTTCCAGTACTGATGAAGGGTCTTGGCCCAAAGTATTGACTGTTTATTCCCCTCCATGGATGCTGCCTGAGCTGCTGAGTTCCTCCAGCATTTTGTGTGTGTTGCTCTGAATTTCCAGCACCTTCAGAATCTCTTAGAAACATAAAACATAGAAAATAGGTGCAGGAGTAGGCCATTCGGCCCTTCGAGCCTGCCCCGCCATTCAGTATGATCATGGCTGATCATCCAACTCAGAACCCTGTACCTGCTTTCTCTCCATACCCCCGATCCCTTTAGCCACAAGGGCCATATCTAACTTCCTCTTAAATATAGCCAATGAACCGGCCTCAACTGTTTCCTGTGGCAGAGAATTCCACAGATTCACCACTCTATGTGTGAAGAAGTTTTTCCTAATCTCGGACCTAAAAGGCTTCCCCTTTATCCTTAAACTGTGACCCCTCGTTCTGGACTTCCCCAACATTGGAAACAATCTTCCTGCATCTAGCCTGTCCAATCCCTTTAGAATTTTATACGTTTCAATAAGTTCCCCCCTCAATCTTCTAAATTCCAGTAAGTATAAACCTAGTCGATCCAGTCTTTCTTCATATGAAAGTCCTGCCATCCCAGGAATCAATCTGGTGAACCTTCTCTGTACTCCCTCTATGGCAGGAATCTCTTTCCTCAGATTAGGGGACCAAAACTGCACCGAATATTCCAGGTGCGGTCTCACCAAGGCCATGTACAACTGCAGTAGAACCTCCCTGCTCCTGTACTCAAATCCTTTTGCTATGAATGCCAACATACCATTTGCCTTTTTCACCGACTGCTGTACCTGCATGCCCACCTTCAATGACTGGTGTACAATGACACCCAGGTCTCGTTGCATCTCCCCTTTTCCTAATTGGCCACGGTTCAGATAATAATCTGTTTCCCTGTTCTTGCAACCAAAGTGGATAACCTCACATTTATCCACATTAAATTGCATCTGCCATGAATTTGCCCACTCACCTAACCTATCCAAGTCACCCTGCACTCTCTTAGCATCCTCCTCACAGCTAACACCGCCGCCCAGCTTCGTGTCATCTGCAAACTTGGAGATGCTGCATTTAATTCCCTCATCTAAATCATTAATATATATTCTCAACAACAGGGGTCCCAGCACTGAGCCTTCGATACCCCACTAGTCACTGCCTGCCATTCTGAAAAGGTCCCGTTTATTCACACTCTTTGCTTCCTGTCTGCCAACCAATTCTCTATCCACATCAATACCATACCCCCAATACCGTGTTCTTTAAGTTTGCACACTAATCTCCTGTGTGGGACCTTGTCAAAAGCCTTTTGAAAATCTAAATATACCACATCCACTGGTTCCCCCCTATCCACTCTACTAGTTACATCTTCAAAAAATTCTATAAGATTCGTCAGACATGATTTTCCTTTCGCAAATCCATGCTGACTTTGTCCGATGATTTCACCTCTTTCCAAATGTGCTGTTATCACATCTGTGATAACCGACTCTAGCATTTTCCCCACCACCGATGTCAGACTCACCGGTCTATAATTCCCTGGTTTCTCTCTCCCTCCTTTTTTAAAAAGTGGGGTTACATTAGCCACCCTCCAATCCTCAGGAACTAATCCAGAATCAAAGGAGTTTTGAAAAATTATCACTAATGCATCCACTATTTCTTGGGCTACTTCCTTAAGCACTCTGGGATGCAGACCATCTGGCCCTGGGGATTTATCTGCCTTTAATCCCTTCAATTTACCTAACACTACTTCCCTACTAACAAATATTTCCCTCAGTTCCTCCATCTCACTAGACTCTCGGTCCCTTACTATTTCCGGAAGATTATTTATGTCCTCCTTAGTGAAGACAGAACCAAAGTAGTTATTCAATTGGTCTGCCATGTCTTTGTTCCCTATGATCAATTCACCTGTTTCTGACTGTAAAGGACCTACATTTGTCTTGACCAATCTTTTTCTTTTCACGTATCTATAAAAGCTTTTACAGTCAGTTTTTATGTTCCCTGCCAGCTTTCTCTCATAATCTTTTTTCCCTTTCCTAATTGAGCCCTTTGTCCTCCTCTGCTGGTCTCTGAATTTCTCCCAGTCCTCAGGTGTGCTGCTTTTTTTGGCTAATTTATATGTTTCTTCTTTGGACTTGATACTATCCCTGATTTCCCTTGTCAGCCATGGTTGCACTACCTTCCTTGGTTTATTCTTTTGCCAAACTGGGATGAACAATTGTTGTAGTTCATCCCTGCGATCTTTAAATGCTGCCATTACATATCCACCGTCAACCCTTTAAGTATCATTTGCCAGTCTATCTTAGCTAATTCACGTCTCATACCTTCAAAGTTACCCTTCTTTAAGTTCAGAACCTTTGTTTCTGAATTAACTATGTCACTCTCCATCTTAATGAAGAATTCCACCATATTATGGTCACTCTTACCCAAGGGGCCTCGCACGACAAGATTGCTAACTAACCCTTCCTCATTGCTCAATACCCAATCTAGAATGGCCTGCTCTCTAGTTGGTTCCTCGACATGTTGGTTCAGAAAACCATTCCGCATACATTCCAAGAAATCCTCTTTCTCAGCACCCTTACCAATTTGGTTCGCCCAGTCTATATGTAGATTGAAGTCACCCATTATAATTACTGTTCCTTTATTGCACACATTTCTAATTTCCTGTTTAATGCCATCCCCAACCTGACTACTACTGTTAGGTGGCCTGTACACAACTCCCACCAGCGTTTTCTGCCCCTTAGTGCTATGAAGCTCTACCCATATCGATTCCACATCCTCCAGGCTAATGTCCTTCCTTTCTATTGCGTTAATCTCCTCTCTAACCAGCAATGCTACCTCACTACCTTTTCTTTCCAGTCTATCCCTCCTGAATATTGAATATCCCTGGATGTTGAGCTCCCATCCTTGGTCACCCTGGAGCCATGTCTCTGTGATCCCTGTCATCTTGCATTTATTGTTGTTGATAGATACTTTTCCTCACTGGCCCAGTGCCTGCAGATGCAATTCCCAAAGGAAAACCTGCTGAGCTAACAGCCTTTGATTTCCTTTGGGGTGCGCTGAGCTTCAGGCTGAGCAGAAGCTTTTGAAATGTTGCTATCTACTTATTATGATAAAATCCAGGAACTCAAAGGCATTTTCTATTTATTTCTTTCAAACCTGTCCAATGTTGTGAGATAACAGTGCCTGTGGAGGATGATTGGAGCTTACTGAATTGAAGCTCTTCTGCAAGCCTTGTACAATCTGAATTTTAATGTGAAATGGATCTCAATTTCTTTTTAATCTTGTGCTTTGAACCTTCCCATTATTAATATTGGAAACACAAGTTAAGGAAGCAGTTCCCTCCCCTCTCATTTTCTTTCATGTTCTGATTCAAGTCTATTTATTTTGATGTTTATATACTTATTTTATACTGGAATCTCCCAGTTCCTCAAACAATGTAACCCCAAGCACTCATCTATTCAAGGAATGGCTCTAATTAACTCCCTGTCATAACACCAATATTTTTTAAATCTGGTGACAGAACAGCTCTCAGAGTAACCAGGAGAAATCTTATCTTGGGCATCAAAAGGGAAATGACTGCCTAAGTATAAAAAAAATTCAGGAAACCCTGTCCAATGATGATCTCTGGCATATGTGACTGAACATTAAAGGTATTACTGACTACATAAGGAAAAATAGTATTGACAGTATCTCTGATGCCTCCCTCCCTGATATGTTAAATGAATACTACGGACACTTAGAGGTATGGAAAACAACTATGGCCATGAAACCTACCACCTCCCCAAGTCAGCAGCCACTGTCTGTAACAGTAGCAGATATGAGAAGGACTCTGCAGAAAGTCATCCCCCATAAGGCAGCCAGACCAGATAACATCCCAGGCTAAGGACTCAAGGAGCGGGCACACCATGTCACTAAAGTCTTCACAGACTTCTTTGGCGCCTCACATGTTTCAAATCAGCTGCCTTCATCTCTGTACCAAAGGACTCTACACCTTCAGAACTAAATGACAACTGGCTGGTGGCACTGATACCAATGATCATGAAATGCTTTGAATGTCTGATAATGGCACATATTAAAAACTCCATTCCATCCACATTGGCCAATATGTTCACTGACAGACCACTCTATGATAGATGCCATAGCATCTGTTATGCACCTGGCTCTGACACACCTAGAAAACAAAGACACTTATTATCAGAATGCTGTTTCTGGATTTCTTTTCGGCATTCAACGCTATTGTTCCACAGACCTTGCTGAACAAACTCCTACTCCTCGGTCTGAATACACAATTGGGTGTTTGACTTCTTAATGAACAAACCTCAGATAATCAGGATGCAGAAGTGTGCTCCCCCAGGATTGAACAACTTGTCATATGAAGAGTGTTTGATGGCCTCTGGGCCTGTATTCTCTAGAATTCTGAAGAATGAGAGGTGACCTCATTGAAACCTATCGGATGGTGAAAGGCCTTGATAGAGTGGATGTGGAGAGGATGTTTCTTTTGGTGGGAGAGTCTAAGACCACCAGATCACACGGCCTCAGAATAAAGGAGCATCCTTTTAGAATGGAAATGAGGAGGGATACCCTGATGGGAGTTGAGTACAAACCCACAAACAGTAGTACGGATGTGGTCTACAAGTTACAATGGGAGATAGAAAATGCATGCCGAAAGGACAATGTTACAATAGTCATGAGGGATTTCAATATGCAGGTGAATTGGGAAAATCAGGTTGGTGCTGGATCCTAAGAGAGGGATTTTCTAGAATGTCTACAAGGTCTTTTTATAGCAGCAATTCATTGAGCCTACCAATGGATCAACTGTTCTGGATTGGGTGTTGTGCAATGAACTGGAATTGATTAGACAGCTTAAAACAAAAGAACCCTTGGGGACAAGGGATCACAATATGATTGAATTCACACTGAAATTTAAGAAGGAGCAGCTAAAGTCAGATGTATCATTATTACAGTGGAGTAAAGGGAATTACAGAGGCACAAGAGCAGATTTGGCCAGAATTGATCGGAAAAGAATACTGGCAGGGATGATGGCAGAGTAACAATGGCTGGAATTTCTGGAAGCAATTTGGAAAGCACAGGATACATACTGTACATCTCAAAGGGGACAAGTATTCTAAAGTAAAGATGACACAATGGTGGCTAACACGAGAAATCAAAGCCAACATAAAAACCAAAGATAGGGCATATAATAAATCAGAATCAGAATCAGAATCCTTTATTATCGCCAAGTATGAGGACACATTCAGGGAATTTGGTGCCAGTTTCCCTGAGCTCTCTCTGTACAGAATTAAAAGCAAACAAAAACAATAGTGCAAATAATCATAAACTATATACAATGAGGTCCACCTCATTGAATGTACAGGTGGACTTGATTTATAATAGACTAAAATTCAAGTGTTCATAAGGCTGATGGGGGGGACGTCACGTGATGACATAGGATCGAGATGTGGAAATCCAGCTCTCCCGTAAAAACTAGTAAAATAAAGTTTAAGTGAAGAAGAGTTAATGAATACTTTCTAAAAACTACTTATAAACAACTCAGGACTATCTTTAGATATGTCTCCTAAACAGAAACAGAAGAGAACTACTACTTTGAAGACAGCGCGAGTTGGCAAAGAAAGAGGCCCGATCATTATGACGGAACCTCGTACTCAAGTTGGGTCTCTTCCCGGCGAAGTACATGTCGCCTCCAATGATGCAGAACAGGAAACTGTGGCAGCATCAACGGTCTCTAAGAAGAACGGTCTCTAAGCAGGAACTGCACATGCGTGAAGAAACGGGTATGTGCAAACAGGTGCAAACAAAAGTTCCAACTGTGACTGAAAGTGAAAGTGAACCGGAAGTAGAATCAGACTCTCTGGAAAACACAGATGAAGAAATAGATGAAGGAGAAGAAGAACAGGAAGAAATTAAAGGTGGAAGACTTTCTGGAGACATAAGAAAAGCCCTGATACAAATAATGCATGAATTAAAAGCATTAAAAATAATAAAAACAGATATTAAAAATATGAAGATTACGCTTGATAAGGTGGTGGAAAAACAAAAGAAAATGGATAAGAAAGTTAAAAAGTTGGAAGAAAAAATGGGAGACAAGAAAGTGTGGACAAGATGGAAGATAATATCCTTGCTTGGACATCAGAAAAAAAACGGTTGTTGGAAAAAGTAGATGTGCTTGAAAATTTTAGCAGACAAAACAATTTTAAGATTGTTGGTCTTCAAGAAGGTATAGAGGGAGAAGATCCAATAAAATTCTTTCAAAAATGGATCCCGGAAATCTTGGAAATGGAAGAGGGAAGTCAGTTAATTGAAATTGAACGGGCTCATAGAGCTTTAAGACCAAAGCCCCTACAAGATCAAAATCCATGATCAATCTTGATAAAATGTTTAAGATAAGATAAAGAAAAGATCTTGAAGGCAGCTGCTCAAGGTGCCAGAAAGAGAAATGGGCCATTGATGATAGAAGGGAAAAGAGTTCTTTTCTATCCTGATATAAATTACGACCTTTTGAAGAGGAGGAAGGAATTTAACCCAGTGAAAATTTTTTTATGGGAAAAGAGTTATAAATTTATACTGAGCTACCCAGCAACACTGATAATCTTTTTGGATGATGAAGAAAGAAGATTTTTTACTGATCATTGGAAAGCGGAGGAGTTTGTACAAGAACTTCCTAATATTCGTGAGACATGGTAAAGAATTATGGAAGTGAAATGGATTAAAGATGAAGACTGAGATAGGGATCGGATTTGATGTATATTTAAGAGTAGAAAAAATATACTTTAAGTATATGATAGAAGGGGAAAAGATAAAAAAAATTGAGGAATATTAATTGGGAGCAGAGGTATTAATGTTTTTTTCTTCACTTATATATATCTTTTTTTTGTTACAGGGGAGCTGGAGGAGCTTCTGATCGATTGCTGCGGGATTCACGTGTGTAATCAAGGCGATTGCCATGACCCATAAGATGGAGGGGGGTAAGGTTGTGTTTCTATTCATTCACAACATTAGTAGGGGGTATTTTGTTATCTTTTTCTTTACTATCTATCGTTCTTCTATTTTTCTTTTTTTGCCTGGATGATTGGGGGGGGGGGGGGTGGGGGAGAGACACATAGCAACATGGAGAATTTTAAAGAGATTCCCCAAGGTATTATGAAATGACTAATTTACTCAATTTTTAAAGTTTTAATGTTAATGGGCTTAATGGACCGGAGAAAAGAAAAAGAGTTTTAACATATATTAAGAAAATGAAAGTAGATATAGCTTTTTTGTAAGAAACACATTTAACAGAGATAGAACATCAGAAACTAAAGAGAGATTGGGTTGGAAGTGTTATTGCAGCTTCATTTAATTCAAAGGCGAGGGAAGTTGCAATTTTGGTTAATAAAACTTACCAATTAAAATACAAAATGTACTAATTGATTCTGCGGGGACATATGTGATTATACATTGTCAAATCTTTTCAGAATTATGGACTCTTATGAATATTTATGCACCAAATGAAAATGATGCAAAATTCATACTAGAAGCTTTTTTGAATATGGCTGACGCACACGATAAAATATTAATAGGTGGAGACTTTAACTTTTGTCTAGACCCAGTTCTAGATAGGTCAACTAAGGTTGTTACAAAATCAAAAGTAATAAAGCTAACTTTATCATTGATGAAAGACTTAAATTTGATTGATATATGGAGAAGAATTAATCCAAGAGAAAGAGATTATTCATTTTATTCAAATAGACATAAAACTTATTCAAGGATTGATTTTTTCCTATTATCAATGAATATTCAGGATAGAGTGAAAAGTGTGGAATATAAAGTGAGAATACTGTCAGATCATTCCCCCTTGATAATGACAATGATAATGATGGATAAGGAGGAATTGATTTACAGATGGAGAATTAATTCAATTTTATTAAAACGTCAAGGTTTTTGTGATTTTATGGAAAAACAGATCCAATTTTTTTGGATACAAACTCACATTCAGTTTAAGATAAATTTATATTATGGGAAGTGATGAAAGCATATTTGAGGGGCCAGATAATAAGTTATACTTCTAAAATTAAGAAGGAATATATGGTAGAAATAGATCAATTAGAAAAAGAGATTACAAAATTAGAAAAAGAATCTCAAAGATATATGACAGAAAAAAAATGAAGACAACTTGTCAATAAGAAGTTACAATATAATACGCTCCAGACATACCGAACAGAAAAAGCAATTATGAGAACTAAACAGAGATATTATGAATTAGGTGAAAGATCACACGAGATTCTTGCTTGGCAGTTGAAAACAGAACAGGCTTCCAAAACAATAAATGCAATTAGAACAAGTGCAAATAAAATTACTTATAAACCTTTAGAAATTAATGAAACCTTAAAAATTTTTTATTCTGAATTATATCAATTGGAATCACAAAATGAGGTTGCTGAGATAGAAATTTTTTTATCACAAATAACTCTTCCAAAATTGAATTCGGAAGAACAGAAAGGATTAGATATGCCCTTTACATTAAAAGAGGTTGAAGAAGCTCTATGATCACTCCAGAGTAATACATCTCCAAGAGAAGATGGTTTTCTGCCTGAATTTTATAAAAAATTTAAAGATTTATTAATACCTCCCTTTATGGAGCTAATATATCAAGCAGAAAGAACACATAAACTTTCACAATCTTTTTCGACAGTGATCTTAATAGTATTGCCAAAAAAAGATAGAGATCCTTTAAAACCAACATCATATAGGCCTATCTCTTTGTTGAATACGGATTATAAAATAATGGCAAAAATTTTATCTAATAGATTATCTAAATATTTACCAAAATTAATACATATGGACCAAACAGGCTTTATTAAAAATAGACAATCGGTGGATAATGTAACTCGGTTACTTAGCATAATTCATTTGGCACAAAAGAAGGAGGAAATGAGTGTGGCAGTTGCTTTGGATGCAGAAAAAGCATTTGATAGATTGGAATGGGACTTTTTATTTAAGGTATTGGAAAAATATGGGTTAGGAAAATCTTTTATAAACTGGATTAAAACCTTAAATACTAGTCCCAAAGCTAAAGTAGTGACAAATGGTCAAATTTCAACATCATTCCAGTTAACAAGGTCAACTAGACAAGGCTGTCCATTATCACCTGCCCTATTTGTATTGGCGATAGAACCATTAGCTGAATTAATTAGAACCGATTCAGATATTATGGGCTTCAGAGTTAACCAGGAGGAATATAAGATTAATTTATTTGCTGATGATGTTCTGATTTATCTAACAAACCCATTGCATTCATTGCATAAACTGTCTTTTAGATTGGAAGAATATGGGAAAATATCAGGGTATAAAGTAAACTGGGATAAAAGTGAAATTTTACCCCTTACTAAAGGAGATTATAGTCAATGTCAATTAGTAACTCAATTTAGATGGCCGATAAATGGTATAAAATATTTAGGTATAAGAGTCGATAACGATATAAAGAATTTATATAAATTAAATTATTTGCCATTATTGAAAAAAATTCAAGAGGATCTTGATAAATGGATGATGTTACCAATAACATTAATAGGTAGAGTTAATGTTGTAAAAATGAATATATTTCCTAGATTACAATATTTATTCCAAATATTACCAATACAACTGCCGCAGAAGTTCTTTCAAGAGTTGAATAAATGTGTGAGGAAGTTTCTTTGGAAAGGTAAGATGTCAAGAATATCGTTGGAAAAATTGACATATAAATTTGACCTCAGAGGGTTACAACTCCCAAATTTTGAGAATTATTATAAAGCAAATCAACTTAGATTTATTGCATCTTTTTTTTGATGAAGATAAACTGGCATGGATTAGAATAGAGTTAGATAAGATAGGAGAAAATATACCAGAAGATTTTATATATAATTGGGAATCCAAATAGATACGGAAAAGAAATAATCTCTTATATTAAAACATTTGATTGATTTATGGAATAAGATAAATGTTGATGATGAGATAAAGAAATCTTTATTAGCAAAGAGAACCCTAATTCAAAATAGACTCATTCCTTTTACAATGGATAACCAACTTTTATATAACTGGTTTCAAAAAGGGATTAGATATATAGGTGACTGTTTTGAAGGAGGTATATTGATGTCGTTTGATCAACTAAAGAATAAATATAAAATATCAAACAACACTCTTTTCTGTTACTTTCAATTATTTAAATAAAAGAGGGCTTATTTAAGAGATAAACTGGGTCAAACAATGTTATTGCCGAAACCTAATGAAATAGAAATTTTAATTCAAAAAGGAAAAATTTAAAAAATTACTTCTTGTATGTATAACTTGATTCAAAAACAGACAATTAAACAAGGAATTCATAAGTCAAGACAAAAATGGGAAACTGATTTGAATATTAAAATTGATGAAACAAGTTGGTCAAGAATATGCCTTGACAGTATGACAAATACAATAAATGTCCGACTTAGATTAGTACAATACAATTTTTTACATCAATTATATATTACAGCACAAAAAATAAATAGATTAAACCCAAATTTATCTGACCAATGTTTTCGATGTAATCAAGAAATTGGTACTTTTTTACACTCTACTTGGTCTTGTTTTAAAATTCAACCTTTTTGGATAAATTTAAGACTTTTACTGGAACAAATTATTAGAATACAACTTCCACATAACCCAATATTATTTTTATTAGGCGATATTGAAGGGATAATATCGACACCTAAATTGAATAAATATCAGAAAAAATTTATAAAAATTGCATTGGCAGTAGCCAAAAAAGCTATTGCAGTTACTTGGAAATCAGATTCATACTTAACTATGGACTGTTGGAATAATGAACTATTTAGCTGCATTCCACTTGAAAAAATTACTTATAATTTAAGAAATGAATAAGAATATTTTTGAAAATTTGGCACCCTTATTTACAAAAGATAAGATTAAATATATAGGTCCTTCGAAGATAAAATTATTAGCTATTTGGGGGAAAAAATAAATAAAGATATATACTAAAGCTATTTTGAACTCCATGGAGCATGTGGGGATCTTCTGATATCCAGGCAATCTTTCTTTCTTCTTTCTTTCTTTCTCTTTTTTTTTCTGTCTTTTTTTTTAGATAGGGATGTTAAGGGGGGAAGGGTTAAGGGGAGGGGGGAGGGCCGATATTAATTTTCATTACTCTATTATTCTATTAATTTTATGTAATTCTCTTAAAAATGTAATAAAAAGTATATTTAAAAAAAAAGACTGATGGCATATGGAAAGAAACTGTTCTTGTACCTATTTGTACTGGCATACAGTGATCTAAAGTGCCTACCAGAAGGAAGGAGTTGGAACAGGTGATGTCCAGGGTGTGATGGGTCTACAATAATGCTGCTTGCTCGCTTTCTGACTCTAGATGCATATAAGTCCTGGATCGAGGGCAGCTTCACATCAATAATCCTTTCTGCAGCCCTGACGGTTCTTTGGAATCTATTCTTGTCTTGTTTGGTAACTGACCCAAACCAGACAGTGATGGACGAACAGAGAACAGACTGGATTATTCCTGAATAGAATTGAATCAGCAGCTCCTGAGGCAGGTTGTACTTCCTGAGTTGACGTAGGAAATACAACCTCTGCTGAGCCTTTTTGATAAGAGTGTCCGCGTTGGGTGTCCACTTCAGGTCCTGGGAGATTGTGACACCCAGAAATCTGAAGGTCTCCACAGCAGACACAATACTGTTGAGTATAGTGAGTGGGGGGAGTATTGGAGGGTTCCTCCTGAAGTCCACTGTCATCTCCACAGTCTTGAGCGTATTTAGCTCCAGATTGTTCTGACCACACCAGTAAAAATTAGTGGAAGTTAGAGGATTGGGAAGTTTTTAAAAACCAACAGAAGGCACCAAGAAAGTCAGTAAGAAGGAAAGGATGGAATGAGAAGATACCAAAATTTCTTCAGATATATAAAGTGTAAAAGAGAGGCGAGAGTGGATATTAGGAAAATGATGCTAGAGAGGTAATTGTGGGGAACAAGGAAATGTAAGATGAACTAAATAAGTATTTTGCATTATTCTTCACAGTGGAAGACACTAGCAGCATGCTGGAAGTTCCAGGTGTCAGGGGTCATAAAGTGTATGAAGATAACATTACTAGGGAGAAGGTTCTAGGGAAACTGGAAGTCTAAAAGTAGATAAGTCACATGGACCAGATGGTGCGCACCTAGGGTTGCTGAAGAGTTTATGGAGGCATTAGGACTGATCTTTCAAAATCACTAGGTTTTGGAAAGATTCCAGAGAATAGAAAATTGAAAATGATACTCCACTCTTCAGGAAGTGAGGGTGCAGAAGAAAGGAAATTATAGTTAGTCTGTTCTCAGTGGTTGGAAAGATGCTGGAGTTGCTTACTAAGGATGTGATTTCAGGGTACTTGGAGGGACATGATAAAATAGGTCGTAGTCATTGTGGTTTCCAAAAGGCAAATTCTTGCCTGACAAATTTGTTGAAATTCTTTGAAGAAATAATAAGCAGAATAGACAAAGGACAATGAAAAGGATCAGTCATGATTCAATAGTGGAGAAGTCTCGATGGGCCAAAAGCCTTAATTCTGCTCATATGTCTTTGTCATGCTCCCGATTGTTAATCCCCTATTTTGCCCCTAATCTCCTTCAATTGTGCCTTTATTCAAATTGGTTATTTCCCATTTACTGCTAATTCACTTGATGGCAGTACACCTGGTCTCCATCAAGACTGCAGTATAAGAACCCTGGCGTCACAACCACTGGTCGCCAGTTCGTTTGTCTATTGCCATGTGATAACTTCATTTCCCAACTGGTTAGAACCGTTAGTTCTAAGTTCAGCTCCAGTTTCAAGATATTCCATGAAAACCTCGTCTCTGTGTCAAGATTCCTCCTGTTTGCTGTTGAATGTTCATGTCTGCACAAGCATCCCAACTCAATCTCCATGCCTGTGTCCTGCACTTGGGTTCTCCTCAGTCGCTCCGTGCCACAGTCTTGTTGTCTTATGGTCTTACAGTTGTATACTTGGATTTTCAGAAGACCTTTGACAAGGTGCCACACATGAGGCTGCTTAACAAGCTATGACCCCGTGGTATTACAGGAAAGATTATAGCCTGGATAAAACAATTGCAGGAGGCAAATAGTGGAAATAAAGGGAACCTTTTTCTGGTAGGCTGCTGGTGACTAGGATTTGGATGATGGAATTGATGGCTTAATTGCAAAGTTTGCAGACTAAATAAAGATAGATGGAGGAGCAGTTAGTTTTGAGAAAGTAGAGAGGCTATAGAAGGAATTAGGCAAATTAGGAGAATGGGCAAAGAAATGCAGATGGAATACAGTGTTGGAAAGTGTATGGTCATGCACTTTGGTAGAAGAAATGAAAGGGTTGAATATTTTCTGTTTGGATGAAAAATTCAAAAATCTGTGGTGTGAAGGGTCTTGGGAGTCCTTGTGCAGGATTCCCTGAAGATTAATTTGCAGGATGTTTGTGGTGAGGAAGTCAAATGTGATATCAGCATTTATTTCAAGAGGACTGGAATATAAAAGCAAGGATGTAATGTTGAGATTTTATAAAGCACTGATGAAGACTCACTTGGACTATTGTGTGCAGATTTGGGCCCTTATTGAATTGACTTTATTACTTACATCTTTCAAATACATGAGGAGTAAAAATCCTTACATTACGTCTCCATCTAAATGTGCAATGTGCTATTTATAATAATTTATAATAAATGGTATGTACAATAGGACGGTCAATATACCCTGGAAATACAATTGTATCAGCATGAATTAATCAGTCTAATGGCCTGGTGGAAGAAACTGTCCCGGAGCCTGTTGGTCCTGGCTTTTATGCTGCGGTACCATTTCCCAGATGGTAGCAGCTGGAACATTGTGTTTGTGGTGACTCAAGTCCCCAGTGACCTTCTGGGCCCTTTTTACACACCTGTCCCTGTAAATTTCCTGAATAGTGGGAAGTTCACATCTACAGGTGCGCTAGGCTGTCCACACCGCTCTCTGCAGAATCCTGCAATTGAGGGAAGTACAGTTCCCATACCAGGCAGTGATGCAGCCAGTCAGGATGCTCTCAATTGTGCCCCTGTAGAAAGTTCTTAGGATTTGGGGACTCATACCAAACTTCTTCATCTGTCTGAGGTGAAAGAGGCACTGTTGTGCTTTTTTCACCACACAGCTGGTATGTACAGAGCACGTGAGATCCTCGGTGATGTTATTAAAGCTGTTCACCCTCTCAACCCCAGATCCATTGATGTCAATAGGGATTAGCCTGTCTGCACTCCTGTAGTCTACAACCAGCTCCTTTGTTTATCTGCCACATTGAAGGAGAAGTTGTTTTCTTGACACCACTGTGTCAGAAAGGACTACTGTTTGAGGGTCTGTATATAACTCCCATCAGGGTCTTTTTACCCTTGCAGTTCCTTAGCTCTATCCACAAAGATTCAACTCTTTTTCTAATGATTTGATTTCATTTTTTACCAACAGTGTAAAGCCACCCCCTCTGCCTTCCAACCTGCCCTTTCGATACAATGTGTATCCTTGAACATTAAGCTCCCAGCTATAATCTTCTCTCAGCCATGATTCAGTGATGCCTGCAACATCATGCATGCCAATCTGTAACTGTGCTACAAGTTCATCTACCTTATTCCATATACTGCGTGCATTCAGATACTTGTAAAAGATATTGGTGAGGCCTAATTTGGAGTATTGTGTCCAATTTTGTTCATCTACCTATAGGAAAGATGTAAACTGCAGAGGAAATTTACAAGTATGTTGTCAGGTCTGGAGGACCTGAGTTAGAAGGAAAAAATTAATTGGTGAGGACAGTATTATTTAGAATGTAGATAACTGAGAGGAGATAAAGCCTAAAAAGAGAGGTGAGAATGGATATTGGACCACTGGAAAACAATGCTGGAGATGTAGTAATGGGGGACAATGAAATAGTGAATGAACTAAATAACTATTTTACATCAGTCTTCACTGTGGCAGTATGGTGGAAGTTCCAGGAGTTCGGGGGCATGAAATGTGTGTAGTTATCATAACTAGAGAGAAGGTTCTTGGGAAACTGAAAGGTCTGAAGGTAGATAAGTCACCTGGACTAGATGGTGTACACCCCAGAGTTCTGAAAGAGGTGGTTGAAGGTTTGTGGAGGCATTAAGATTGATCTTGAATCACTAAATTCTGGAATGGTTCCGGAAGACTGGAAAATTGTGAATGCCACTCCACTCTTCAAGAAGGGAAAGAAACGAGGGGACGTCACGTGATGACGTAGGATTGAGACGTGGAAATCCAGCTCTCCCGTAAAAAAACAGTAAAATAATGTTTAAGTGAAGAAAAGTTAGTAAATACTTTTTAAAAATGACATAAACTACTCAGGATTATCTTAAGATATGTCTCCTAAACAGAAGCAGAAGAAAACTACTACTTTGAAGACAACATAAGTTGGAAAAGAATCAAGACCGGCAGCCATGAAAGAGCCTCGGGCTCAAGTGCATTTTACCTCCGGCAATACAGAACATGAAACTGCGGCAACATCAACCATTTCCAAAAAAAAAGAGCAACAGGAATTGCACATGCGTGAAGGAAGTGGCATGCACAAACATGAGCAACACAAACTACAAATCCCAGCTATAATCGGAACTGAAAGTGAAAGTGAATATGAGGTGGAATCAGATTCTCTGGATAAACAGACGAAGATGAAAAGACAAACAAAGAAGAGCAACAGGAAAAGGTTGGAGGTGATATTGGAGACATAAAAAAATCTTTGGTGCAAAAAATGCATGAATTAAAAGCATTAAAAGTAATAAAAAGATATTAAATATATGAAGATTATGTTTGATAAAATGATGAAAGGACAGGACAAAATGGACAAGAAAATTAAAAACTTGGAAGAAATAATGGGAGACACTATTGATAGAGTGAATAAAATGGAAGATAATATTTCTGCCTGGACATCAGAAAGAAAATGGTTGTTGGAAAAAGTGGATGTACTTGAAAATTTTAACAGACGAAATAATATTAAGATTGTTGGACTTAAAGAAGGTATAGAGGGAGAGGATCTAGTAAAATTTTTTCAAACAGATTCCGGAAATTTTGGAAATGGAAGAAGGAACCCAGTTAATTGGAATTGAAAGGGCTCACAGAGCCTTGAGATCAAGACCTCAAGTTGATCAAAACCCACGATCAATCTTGATAAAATGCTTAAGATATCAAGATAAAGAAAAGATCCTGAAGGCGGCTACCCAACGTGCCAGAAAGAGAAATGGGCCATTGATGATAGAAGGGAAAACAGTTCTTTTCTATCCTGATATAAGTTATGACCTTTTGAAGAGAAAGAAGGAATTTAACCCAGCGAAAAAAGTTTTATGGGAAAAGGGTTATAAATTTATATTGCGCCACCCGGCAACCCCGATAATTTTTTTTGGATGACGGAGAAAGAAGATCTTTTACTGATTATTGGAATGCGGAAGAATTTGCACAAGAACTCCCAAATATTCGCTAACCACAGCCAAAGATTTAAAAGTGAAACTGGAGAGTTTAACATCGGTAGCTGAGCGAAGGGCGCTGAGTAGGCTACGGTCAATTATGGATAACTCTGAACATCCTCTACATAGCACCATCCAGAGACAGAGAAGCAGTTTCAGCGACAGGTTACTATCGATGCAATGCTCCTCAGACAGGATGAAGAGGTCAATACTCCCCAATGCCATTAGGCTTTACAATTCTACCGCCAGGACTTAAGAACTTTTTAAAGCTATTATTAATGCTTTTTGAGATGGTGATTTAGATGCATATCATATTTTTTTTACTGAGTTAAGTATTGTATGTAATTAGTTTTGCTACAACAAGTGTATGGGACATTGGAAAAAAGTTGAATTTCCCCATGGGGATGAATAAAGTATCTATCTATCTATCTATCTAAAGATGAAGACAGGGACAGTAAATAGAGTTGATGGATGTTTAAGAACAGAAGAATATTGAAATATATTCTTAATTATATGATACAGGGGGAGAAAGGTAAAAATTTGAGAAATATTAATCAAGAGTAGTGATATTATTTTTTCTTCTCTTATATATACTTTTTTATGTTACGGGGGAGCTGGGGGAACTTTGGATCAATTGCTACGGGATTCACGTGTGTAATCATGGCGATTGCCATGACCCGCACAACGGAGGGGGGTAATGTTGTGTTTTTTCTTTATTCACAACATTAGCAGGGGGGTATTTTGTTATTTTTTTCTTTATAATCTATTTTTCTTTAATCTTTTTTTCTTTGCCTGGACAATCGGGGGGGGGGGGGGGTGGGGGAGACACATAGCAACATGGAGAATTTTAAAAAGATTCCCCAAGGCACTACTATGAAAGTTGTTAGGTATTACTATAGACTGGAGTAACCCTGTTAAAAATAATGACTAATTTACTGAATTTTTAAAGTTTTAATGTTAATGGGCTTAATGGACCGGTGAAAAGAAAAAGAATTTTAACATACATTAAGAAAATGAAAATAGATATAGCTTTCAGCTGCATTCCATTTGAAAAAATTACTTATAATTTAAGAGATAAATACGAAGTATTTCTGAAAATTTGGCGCCCTTATTTACAAAAGATAGGATTAAATATATAGGTGCTCCGAAGATAAAATTATTGGTTATTTGGGGAAAGAAATAAATATATATGTACTAAAGCTATTATGAACTCCATGGAGCATGTGGGGATCTTCCGATATCCAGGCATTCTTTCTTTCTTTCTTTTTTTTTCTCTTTTTACAGGGATATGTTTGGGGGTGGGGGTTAAGGGGAGGGGGGAAGGGTTGATAATTCTGTTTTTTCTTCTGTAACCATTTGAAAATTCAATTAAAAAAAATTATATAAAAAAAGAAGGGAAAGAAACAGAAGAAAGGAAACTATAGGCCAATTAGTCTGACCTCAGTGGTTGGGAAGATGTTGGAATTGATTATTAAGAATGAGGTCTCAGGTTACTTAGAGGCACATAACAAAGTAGGATGTAGTCAGCATAGTTTCCTCAAGGGAATATCATGCCTGACAAATCTGACAGAAGTTTGGATAGGTACATGTGTAGTAGAGACAGGGAGGGCTATGGTCCAGGTGCAAGTAATTGTGGGTAGGCAGTTTGTTCAGAATGGACTAGATTCAGAATGGGCTAGATGGTAGAAGGGCCTGTTTCAGTGCTATACTTCTCTATGACTCTATAACAGCTTCAGTCCTATATCCATACTTTTCAATTTGTCTACCTTTTACATTGCAGCTCATCCTCTTTACTGCAATTTTGCCCAAACATCAGCCTCTCCTTGCTAGGAGTCTTACTACATGTTGCCTCTGTTTGTAAACCAACTACATCAACCCCAGCACTATCTCTCCAGTTCCTGGAGTGATCATATATTCAGGCATGTAATAATTCTGTATTAAATTGAATACATTTGTATTTAACTTTTACAGTTTCACAAGTAAGATCTCATTAAAAACCCGGAAGGAAGCTTCCATTTTGGGGAATTTTTAAGAAGGTGTCTATCTCACTGCATAGCTTTATACATTTGCACTGTGAGTGCAGAAGAATGAAAAGATAACTTGCCTTCAAAGACATTACCCACAAACTGGAGACATATCTGTACACTTGCTGCACACTTCAATGCCAGCTTCCGACCTGAGCAATATTGATTGCCAAGACCTGGAACCGTGGTTGGAATATGATGCATTGAACGTGTCTTTGTGACACTTGAACAAATTCACAATTAGTATAGCTTCAGCATGATCCCACACCAGAGCTGTATTGGCCAGAATGAGAACAGCTTATGCTGAACACAAAGTTGAAATGCAAATGCAGAAAGCTGACATAGACATGGAGAAAACACAGAGAGATGTAATTTTCACTGCACATACATCACTTCCCTGACAGGATTGTTGAGACCTCAGATTCTAGTGGTTTTGTGACTACCAACTGGACAATAAGATTCTGGAGTGAGCATGAGAGTTCATGTGTTTGGTAACTGTTCCTCACCAATTGTGGCAATCTGTTACCTCAAGAGGACAGCTATAAAGGGAGAGAAGGAATTCGGGACTGAAGCACAGATGGACAGTATCTAGAAAGGCAACTCTATGTGGATGATGGTCTTAAATTATTTTCCAGTTCAGAAGAAGCAGTCAGCATGCTGAAAACAGCACAAGATATGTTGCCACAGGCTAATCACAGACTGCATAAGATTGCATCTAACAGCCCTGAGGTCATGGAATATTTCCCATCTGAAGATCTGGCGAAAGCACTACAGAATCTTGATTTTGGACAGAACCTCCCTCTTATGCAGCACAGTCTGGGCCTTGGATGGCACCTTATGACTGACATCTCAACTTTCCAGGTCACTGATATATGAAAGATGCTTTGCGTATTGTAGCGTGGTATTGACTATCACAGTCTATTTAACCCCCTTGGATTTGCTGCTTCAATCAATATCCATGGGCACTTCATGTTAATAGAGTTGCTCTCAGACACTTGTGGACAGCATTTCCCACTTCCTAAAGAAAAATATGAACAGTGGCAACAGTGGTGTTCTTCAGGATCTTAAAAGTTTGAAGATTCCAAAAACCTACACAACAATTCCACTATCCACAGATCAAAAGAAAGATGTCTGCACCTTCCTGTGATGCATTAACTAAAGCTATTGCTGTTGGTGCCTACCTGAAAGTCACAGATGCTGCTGGATATAGTAATGTTGGATTCATCCTGGGCAGGGCAAAGCTTGCTCCCAAATGAGATCCACAATGTTATGTTAATTATATATTTAATGAGACAAGGAGATTCTATTTTTATGTACATAATACGATCCAATGTATCAGGCGATCAACCCAGAAGAGCCAATGGAACTAAGTTCCTACTGATCTCAGCCTGGCTGATTATGCCAAAGATGGATCTGAGCTAATCAGCTCACCCTCCTCATGGTTAATTGTTCTAGCATTTCTTGCTAATCCTCAACAGGAATAGCACCAAGGCTGGTACTTTCAAAATAAGAATTGCTAAAGATGATGCAGTAAGACTGCTTTCAAGACAAGTCTCTGAGCATATCCTTCTTTTACCAAAGACTTAATGGGATCAACATGCATGAAACAGCGTACCCTAAACCATCATTTTGGGAGATTTTAACAAGGCCAGTCTGGAAAAAATCACTAAGCAATTACCATCAACAGATCACTTGCAATACCAGAGGAAACACCACGCTGGACCATTATTACACCACCATCAAGAATGCCTACTGTGCTAATCCACACCCTCACTTCAGGAAGACTGATCACCTAGCTGTACTTCTACTCCCCGAGTATAGGCAGAGATGGAAGACTGCAGCACCAGTAGTGAGGATTAAGAAGGTTTGGACAAGGGAAGAACAGGAGCACCTACAGGACTGCTTTGAATCAATGGACTGGATTGTATTCAGTGATTCATCTTTGTATCTGGATGGGTATGCTGCAGTTGTTACCGACTTCATTAAAACCTGTGTGGATGAGTGTGTGCCTACAAAGACCTACTGTACATTCCCAAACCAAAAGCCGTCAATGAACCAGGAGGTACGTCGTCTGCTGAAGGCTAGATCTGTGATATTCAAGTCCAGCAACCCAGGCCTGTACCAGAAAGCCAGGTATGATTTTCGGAGGGCTATTTCAAGGGTGAGGGGACAATTTTGAATGAGGTTGGAGGTGATAACAGATGCACTGCAACTCTGGCAGGGACTGCAAGACATTACTTCCTACAAAGCCAAATCCAATAGCATGAATGGCAGCAATGCTTCACTACCAGATGAACTCAACACCTTCTATGCACGCTTTGAAAGGGAGAACACAACTGCAGCTGTGAAGACTCCTGCTGCACCTGATGACTCTGTGATCTCTGTCTTAGAGGCCAATGTTAGACTGTCTTTAAAGAGACTGAACCCTTGCAAGGCAGAAGGTCTTGATGGAGTACCTGGTAAGGCTCTGAAAACCTGTGCCAACCAACTAGCAGGAGTATTTAAGGAAATTTTTAACCTCTTACTGCTATGGGCAGAAGTTCCCACTTGCTTTAAAAAGGCAACAATTATACCAGTGCCAAAGAAGAATAATCTGGGCTGTCTTAATGACTATTGCTCGGTTGCACTTACATCGACAGTGATGGAATACTTTGAGAGGTTGGTCATGACTGGACTGAACTCTTGCCTCAGCAAGGATCTGGACCCATTGCAATTTGCTTATCGTCACAGTAGGTCAATGGCAGACGCAATCTCCATGGCTCTTCACACGGCTTTAGACCACCTAGACAGCACAAACACCTACGTCAGGATGCTGTTCATCAACTATAGCTCAGCATTTAATACCATCATTCCCACAATCCTAATTGAGTAGTTGCAGAACCTGGGCCTCTGTACCTCCCTCTGTAATTGGATCCTTGACTTCTGAACCGGAAGACCACAGTCTGTGCGGATTGGTGATAACATATCCTCTTCTCTGATGTTCAACATTGGTGCACCTCAGGGGTGTGCACAGGACAGAAAGAAGCTGAAAAAGGTTGTAAATCTAGTCAGCTCCATCTTGGGCACTAGCCTACAAAGTACTCAGAACATCTTTAGGAAGCGGTGTCTCAGAAAGGCAGTGTCCATTATTAAAGACCTCGAGCACTCAGAGCATGCACTTTTCTCACTGTTACCATCAGGTAGGAGATACAGAAGCTTGAAGACACACATTCAGTGATTCAGGAACAGCTTCTTCCCCTCTGCCATCCGATTCCTAAATGGACTTTGAAGCTTTGGACACTACCTCACTTTTTTAATGTACAGTATTTCTGTTTTTGCACATTTAAAATAATCTATTCAATATACATAATTGATTTACTTGTTTACTTATTATTATGCTTTTTAAATTTATTATTATTTTTTCTCTCTCTGCTAGATTATAGTTGTATCGAACTGCTGCTGCTAAATTAACAAATTTCACATCACATGCCGGTGATAATAAACCTAATTCTGATTCTGATTCTGAAATGATTATTGGACTTGTGGTTTCGGTAGTTAATTTTGACATCTGAAAGATACCAGGTAGAGAGAGTTCTGGTCTCCAGAGGTATTGTTCATTTTGGATGAACATCACTTCCTGTATGTAAGCTGCTTTTTCAAATAATTTCCTGCACCTGTTAATTTGGATTGAACTTGAAGTATGCGGTGGAAATAAACCCATCTCTGTCCTCTCCTTATTAGCCTTTGAAACAGAAAATGAAGCCCAATTCTTCCAAGGTAACCTGTCAGGATGGTTGTGCGTTATGAACACAACCTGGCCATTAGAAGTATTAGGTTGCAACCCTGTAGCACCTTTAACCTAGTGAACATGTTATGATGCTTTAACTCCTAGGGTGAAAGGAATATCCTGAGGGGAGGAATTGATTGGGATGGGTCTTCGCTGCAAGAGTTTTGGTGATCTAATCGGTATGCACATGATACAGGGTGGTTTTGGCAGGGTCGATGCTAAATGGCTTTAGCTTGTAGAGTGTGGAACTGAAAACATACAGAACATGACACCACAGCACAGGCCCTGTGGCCCATTATGTTATGCTGGCCTTTTAGCCTATATTTTTTCTTGCTGCTCATTCAGATTCCTGAAAGCTAGATCTTTTTCCTCAGCAAATGGTGGAGCTTCCAATCTCAAATGCCTCAACTAGCATCTCAACAATTCTAGTTCTTCATGTCAACAGTCTCTTTAGGGATGCCAATTATGTTGGTCTTCAGGGTTGCGGAAACTTTGAAATTCCTGCAGCATTGCCTCTGACTAACTTAACCTTAGCCTAATTGCAGAACAATTTACAATGACCAATAAACCTACTAACTAGTATGCCTTTGGACTGTGGGAGGAAACTGGAGCACATGGAGAAACCCATGTGCATATGGAATTGAACTCCGAACTCCGATGCCCCGAGCTGTTTTTATAGGATTGCACTAACTGCTACACTACCTTGGTGCCCTTATTTACTGCCACTGTTGGGATTATTCAACCTTGAGCTACATGCGGTGTGAAGAGGTAAGTAAACATGGCATTGAGAGGAAACGAGTTCTCTGTGGCCAAGATCTGTGTTTTAGGAGGAAGCTTTTGATAAATCCTCTGTAATTTCCCTAAGTACAATAGTGGGCTGTAAGGTCTGAGTTCAGCATTCCTCTGTTGCTTGTGCTCTCAGGAATGGTCCCTTACTGTACTCTGACTAATAACAGGAATATCTACTTACAGCCCAGCGACACCAATGAATCTTCAGCTCTTGACAGCTCAGGCCAAGGTTAGATCCCAGTGAAGAAATACTTCACCACTGATCCATAAATATTGCTTGCCAGTAGGCTAGCACTATTACTTTTATACAGTTGTTTTCCGGATCCTGTTTAGGTACCACTGAATGACTGCATTAATCTAGTAGGCAAACAATGTAAAGGTAAGTGGTGAGGAGCAGTGTGGGGAGACAGTGGTGGGAAGGTTAGGTGTTAGGGCAGAGGCAGTTGCAGATGTGCCTACATGATTACTACAGTGCAGTAATAAAAATGAATGGACTCCTGTAAGAACACAGAGATCTCAAGAATAGGGGGTTGAAGAAGGTGCAAGAGATAAGGAGGGGCAAAGGCATGAAGGGATTTGAAAAAGAAGGAACAGAATCTTTAATTCAAGGCTTTGCTCAATGATGAACTGATATAGGTTGGAGAGCATTAGATGAACAAACTCTGAGGTGGCAAGATGCAGGAAACAGGAATTAGCTCATTCAGCTCATCAAGTCTGCTCCGTTATTCCATAATGGCTGATTTATTATATTTCTCGATCCCGTCATACCTTCTTAACTTCTCTAGATAATCTCTGATGCCCTCATTAATTAAAACCTATCAACCTCTGCTTTAAATCTACCCAATGACTTGCCCTCCACAGTTGTCTGTGGCAATAAATTCCAGATTCACCACTGCCAGGCTAAAGAAATTCCTCCTCATCTCTATTCTAAATGGACACTCCTCTGTTCTGAGGATGTGCCCTCTGGTTCTAGACTCTTCCACTATAGAAAACCTCCTCTCCACATTCACTCTATCCAGGCCTTTCAATATTTGATAGGTTTCAATGAGATCTACTCTCATTCTCATAAACTCCAGTGAGTGTCCGACCAGACCGATCAAATACTCCTCATACATAAACCCTTTCATTCCTGGAGCCATTCTTGTTAACCTTCACTGGATCTTTTCCAAAAGGCCAGCACATCCTTTCTTAGATAAGGAGTACAAAATTGCTCATAATTCTCCAAATGTGGTCTGACCAAGTTCAGCATTACATCCTTGTTTGAGGCAGGTCAGGAGAACATTGAAATCATTGGGTCCAGAGAGCAGAGGAAAGGGACAAAGATTGTTAAAAGAGGTACCTTAGCTGAGCATTAAAAATTGGTTGGCATCCAATGTGAGAAATTATTGGCCTCCATTTGGTTCAGCATGTCAAGCAGTGATTCAATCATCTCACTGATTGTGGCATGTTAATATAAATAAAATGGGTGCCTTATTTGTTAATGGAACAGCTGTTTGTGATACATGTAAAGCTGTTACTGAGAGAAGTTCTGACGTACTTAAATGGAAATGTTCTATTTTTGAGATGACTTGGAAGCTTTGCAGAATGCTGTGGTGGCACAGTTCATAAAAACTTGAAGAGAAGCTGCCGGGTTGGTATTTGTAAGGCAGAAACATGATGAAATGTATGGATATAGAAATGTGTGGATATAGCTACTCTTAATGAAGATCAAGCATGTCCTAGCATGAATGGCAGAATGGCCTTTTTCATGAACATCTGCATATGATCGACTCATGGGAGCAGCAGACTGTAAATGGAATACAGAGACAACTTTTCTTCCCCAGTCTCCTGTGAAACATACAGGTCGAGGCAATTCATCTCCTTCTACCTTAGGTCACGAACTTATCAATCACCCTGGTGAGTTATTAACTGATGAGTCATGAAGTTCAAACTTGCTGCATAATCATTCAAAGAGTTGAACTGCATGTGCATGTAACGAGAGCTGTATAACTCATCTCCTACCTTAGGCCACAAACTTATCAATCACCCCTGCTGTGGGCACTTTCTGGAGGTCCAAGATCCATTTGATCCACGACAGCTGGACAATGTGTGTAAATGTAGGAGGGGGCTATGTTGAAAAATAAATGTGCTAGGTTTTCTAAAATTGACTCCTTCTACCTTAGGCCACAAACTTATCAATCAGCCCTCATATTTAACATCAGCCACAAGTCAGGAGACTTAGTCAGAAAACTGAGCCTACTGCATCACTAGAAATTTGCCATTAATGCAGGAAAGTTGTCCAGTTGCAGTGGTGGTCTGGGTTTTGCTTTACGCCCTCAGTTATTGGGTGGGTTTTAATTTCAGAGGCAGTTAAATTAGAACCGTGCCATTCAATAGATCCTTGCCTGTTTGGAACCATTGAGGGCTTCCTTCATTTGTGCTGATTTAAAAACAGTAAGGAATAATGTAATGTCATTTGGAGTTGGGCTGGTTGACCACTGTGTGGTGACATTAACACAGAAAACTATCCTGAAAATGAGCAAATGTTATTGCTGTCAAATAGAATATGTGCATTTAGAACACAGAGCATGGAATGTTACAGCACTGCATAAACATGAGAGATTTGGCAGTTGCTGGAATTCCAGAATAGCATACGAAATGCTGCAGAAACTCACCTAGTCAGGTAACATCAGGAACTCACCTGGTCAGGCAGCATCTATGGATGGAATAAACAGTCAGGCCGAGAACCTTCATCAGGACTAGAAAGGGGGAGGGGGTAGACGCGAGATATCACAGTATAGGGCTTTTGGCATACAATGCTGTGTCAACCATTTAAGCTACCATAAGATCAACCTAACCCCTGATCTTCCATATAATTGTATATCATTCCATTTTTCTATCATCCATGTGCCTATTTAAGTCTCTTAAATGCCCCTATTGTATATGTCTCCTGGCAATGTACAATAAGAGCTGAGAAATTTGCAGATTATTTCTGGCACAGTGTAAATTTGGCCCCAATGTTTTATAGTTCAATGAAATTTAGTGCATTTTTGCAAGTCAATAATTTTTCTGAGAGAAGTGCATAGCCATGGATCAGCCATGATGAAATAGTGGAGCACAGTTGATGAGCCAAATAGCCTAATTCTGCTCCTATATCTTATGGTTTAAGTGTGCAGCCACTTTTAATGTAGTGAACCTGCCTGAGTCGTACCAGAGGATCATTATCAGTCAAGTATCTATGCCGAGCTATCTGGAGATATTAAGCAGGAAACCAAAAAGCATGGTCAGAGGGGTCAGTTTCAAATGGAGTGCCTTAGAGGAGTGAGATCTCAATTGCAAGAGAGGGTTAGAGTGGAAAATCATCTGTTTAGGTGCCTGGCAGCTGGATATATAGCCACCAATGATGAAATAACTAAACTTGGGGAAACTGGAGGCTAGGATTAAAGGAATGCAGAAACATCACAGGGTTGTGTCAGCGCTGGAGACTACAGCTCTTCAGGGGCAAGAGTTTGGAAGGATTGGAAAACAAACATAGCGTTTTTTTTACAGTGAGATTACTTAACCAGGTGTCAGGACGGAAGAGGCAGGAATAGGAGTAGCCCAGGTGATTCTGTTATCAAATCCTAGCTGATCTTTTACATAAACATTTCAAATCTAACCCTCAGTTATTCTGGTTCCAAATATCTCCTGAGTTCAGCCTTCATTATATTAAATGACTTCAGCATTCACAGCTTTGGAGATAGAAAACTGAAAAAAATATTAACAACCGCTGGAACAGCAAAATGGCTCAGCTTTATATGGCCAGCCCATTTTCTAGAAACCACAACATCCAGGTCAGAGGCATAGATTGAGCAGACTGCCAGAGACTTTTTCCAAGGGCGGAACTGACAAGAGGGGGGAGCATAATCATAAGGTGACTGGAGGAAAGAATGGAGGTGGGGTGCGCAATGCCGGTGGTAGGTAGATTTTTACACACAGAGTGGTAGGAGTATGGAACGGACTGCCAAACATGCTGGTAGAGGCAGATACATTAGAGCCATTTAAGATATTCTTAGATAGGCTCATGGATGAAAGAAAAATGGAGGGCTATGTGGGAGGGTATGGTTGGATTGATCTTGGAGTAGGTTAATATTGTGGGCTAGATGGCCTGTAATGTCCTGTACTGTTTTATATTCTATCTGTGGAAAAATATGCAGTCCCCATGTTGGCCTCTTTAGCCACCTTCAGAGCCTGCAAAACCAGAGTGGAGAAAAGTTACTGCTGATCTAGAGGGATCGTCTAAAATGAAGAACTCCCATGGCACTAGAGAAGCAAATAAATCAAAGTATTGACCAAGTGAAGTGGAATTCCCTCTGATGCCATGTCACATTGAGTGGTGATACTAACCTTGGTGCTTCCATATGCACAGTGAATTAATTGTACTAACAACAGTCAGATTAAGCTTCTTGGATTGGCTGATGTATAAAGTGCTTTGCTGTCTACATTAGATTCTGCAGTTATTGAGTTAGTCACCATCTTCACACAACCAATCCACACATTACTCTTTATTAACCTTCTCTATTGGCCACTGGCAACTCAGAGAGATTAGAGCTGGACAGACTCAGGTAACGATAACAGGAAGGATGGTGCTTCAGGTATATTTAATCCTCAAGACATAATGCAGTTACTTACAAGAGAATGGAAAATGACTGCCTTTCTCCGGGCCTGTCTCTATCAGTTAACTTTGCCATCCACAATATTTTCATTTCAGTATGTGTTTGCTCATTGACATTTCCGTAAGAGTTATTACCCCAAGGGCACATGACAGATTCTGTTATTTTGTTCATTCGACCCTAAATATATTTACATAACACACATTAGGCAGAGTTTCCTGGAGATAACAGCAGATTGGCATTTGATGGTTTTAGTCTGGTGCTGATGTGCCACATTTCAGTAGCATCACCTGAAACAGATCCCTACCAATGAATGTCTCTGTCACTTGAATGCTGCCGTGCATTTGTTCCCTGGTACTACCCAACCTTTAGTTTGAGGTTAATCTCCCTTCAGTTTCAGCTACATCTCTAATCCAGATTCACATGCTCTCAGACTAGATGAGGCACAAGCAGATAATTAGATTGGGGACAGGCTCTTGTTAAGGGTCCATGTTTTACAACTCCTCTGACAGAGAATTGGCATGTGACATACAGTACAGGAACTGGCCTTTCAGCAGCCTACAGTGTCTGCAATGAACTAAATCCTTTCTGCTTACACATGAGCCATATCCTTCCATTCTTTGCATGTTGACATACCTATCTGAATGCCTCAATCCTTCCAGGAACCCACTATTCACTGTGTAAAAACACTTGTCCTGCACATCTTCTTTATACATTCCCCCTCTGAGCTTAAATGTATGACTTAAAAGATTCTGCCTGCCTACCCTACCTACACCTCTCATAATTTTATAAACTTCTGTCAGATCTCCTCCCAGCATCCAGAACTCTAGATACCAATCTGAACTTGTCCATCTTCTCAGGAAAAATAACCATCCCAAGATAGATGGAGAGGTGATTGAACTTTATGGAGAAACCCTGATGATTGAGCTTCAGGTTTCATCCCTCAATTGAGCTTTTGGGGTGCTTATAGCTAAAGGCATGACCATCAGTGTCACAGAGATAAAGATGTTGAATGTCTAAAGGGTAACAATTAGGAGCATTGATATCTCAGGTGTGATAGGGCTGGAGGAGATTACAGAGAGAGGCATGGCAGAGATGATGGATTTGAAAGTAAGGCTATGAATTCCCAATCTGAGCTATAGCATAATCTGGAGCCAAACACACCTCTTGTGTTATAAATCCAGGTAATTCTTTGTAATAGCAGCTTTCAGATTATAATGTTTTGTAGCAACACCAAGTTTCTGACATGGAACACATAGTAGGTCTGTTGCAGCTAAACTGAGTTTTGGACATTGAATTTTGCAATTCTGTCCATCTTTCCAGAACAGTTAATTATTTTACATTGTACTCTGCTCTCAGTTTTTAGCTTGTAATCTTGTAAAATGTAGCAGAGAATAGAAAGCAGTGTGGATTTGGAGATTTGGGCACATCAGTAGATCTGGTCCTCAATGATGTGTACTTAGCCTGCTGCTCTACTCTCTCTACACCCATGACTGCATGGCTAGGCAGTGCACAAACACCATATAAATCACCAATGACATAACCGCAGAATCTCAGATGGTGACAAGGATGTATACAAGAATAAGATGGATCTGCTTGTTACGTGGTGTCACAATAAAAACGTTTCACTCAATATCAGTATGACTGAGGAATTGGTTTTGGACTTCAGGATGGGGAATTCAAGGGAACACACACTGCTCTCATCGAGGGGCCAACGGTGGAAAGGGTGAGCAATTTCAAGTTCCTGGGTATCAGCATCTCTGAAGACCTATCCTGGACCCAACATGTTAATACAATTACAAAGAAGGCACTTCAGTGGCTATATTTCATTAGGAGTTTGAAGAGAATAGGTATGTCACGAAAGTCACTCGCAAATTCCTACAGATTAACAGATTACAGATTACACTGTGGGCCGAAGGGCCTGTAATGTGCTGTACTATTCTAACGTGGAGAGCATTCTAACTGGTTGCATCACCATCTAGTATGAAGGGGCCACTGCACAGAAATATAAAAAAGCTTCAGAAAGTTGTAAACTCAAGTCAATTGCATCATGTGCTGGCATTGGAGAGGTTTTGGAGAAGGTTCACAAGGAAGATTCCTGGAATGAAAGGGTTATCATATGAGGAATGTTTGCTGGCTCTGGGCCTGTACTCACTGAAGGATGAGGGATGATATAGTCTTATGTATCTACTATATCTGGTGCTGCCATTGTGTCCTCCTTTATATCTGTGAGACCTAGCATAGACTGGGAGACCGCTTCGCAGTGTACTGTCCACCAGAAAAAGTGGGAACTCCTGGCAGCCACCCATTTCCATTCTACATCCCACTTCCATTCCCACATGTCAGTCCATAGCCTCCTCTACTGCTGTGATGAGGCCACACTCCAGTTAGAGGAGCATCACCTTATATTCCACCAGGATAGCCTCCAACCAGATGGCTATGAACATAGATTTCTTGAACTTCCGGTAAATTCCACAACACCCTCTCCTTTTCAGTTCCCCATTCCTGTTTCCCTCTCTCTACTATCTCCTTATCCTCCCATCACCTCCCTCTGGCGTTCCTCCTTCTTCCTTTTCTTCCATGATCTTCTATCCTCTCCTATCAGATTCCCCCTCCTCCAGCCTTTTATTTCTTTCACCAATCAACTTCCCAGCTCTTTACTTCACCCCTGCTCCTCTCCCAGTTTCTCCTATCACCTGCCACCTTGTGCTCCTCCCCTCTCCCCACCTTCTCACACTGACTTTTCATCTTTTTTTCCAGTCCTTATGAAGTGTCTCAACTCGAAATATTGACTGTTTATTCATTTCCATAGGCTGCCTGACCTACTGATTTCCTTCAGCATTTTGTGTGTTTAGCCTTGGATTTCCAACATCTGCAGATTTTCTCATGTTGTTGATAACCACTTTGATTTTACTTACCAGAATGTATCATCTAACAGTAAATCGCATTCAGTAAATTTTGCACATTCCACCATCTTATTAGTATTTCTTTATAATGGCTTCCTGCCTGTCTTATAAGCAACATGACCATAGGTATTCAGACCCAAATATTCACTTGTAAGCACACAAACAGACATATAGAAGCATACGTGTTTCAGATACATGCATATATTTATAAATTAAAATGTACTGAGTTTCACAGTAATAGCAATTTATTATTATCCTTTTAATACAGTAGACTGTTCGAAGTCACTTTGTAATTGTGTCAACAACAAAAGTTTTGACACTGAGATGCATGATGGAGTGTAGGAAAAGATGACCCAGCAGGCACCCATATTCAAGCATTAGAAAATGAATTATATTAAAGTACTGGGAAAGAGAGGCAATCATTGCCTGCTGACTTACTCTGACCTGAAACTAACAATTTAGCAAACACCCACTGAGTTATGAGCTCCTCACAGCTCCTCACACCACTTGTCTGATCTATTTCTAGTTCTGAAAGTTAAGCCTTTGAGGGAGTTGGTCTGCGCACAACTCCACCTTGACCAGAGAATAACTAACACTGCGTGTTCCATGGCTCCACTACCCCATTGCTGGAAAGCAGCAGGCCATCTGTCTTAATGCGAGCAACTCTACAGGAAGTGAAAGATCCGATATAGATGATCACATATTTATGTTACTTCACCTAATGTCACAGATTCACAACGTTTTACAGAACAGGGGTAACCCAGCAATGTTGGCACTTGGCTGGGGCAGTCGAAAGCTATTCAGCCTGGTGCTTGATATCTCTTGAAGCCTCTGCTTCTTCACTGCTTCAAATTATTATTGAAGCAGTTGTTTCCACCACTGTCAGTTATTCTGTTGCTTTCTGTGGTATAATACATCTTCTTCACCCCTTCTGTCTCTCCTTGGTAAGGGTTGCCTTTGTTCTAATAATCAATCACTGCAATCTTCCATTTCTGTTTGTGTTGCACACAGAACTGCCTCACTCCTGCTCCTTACAAAAACATAAGGATTCAGCAGCCATATCCAGGTGTGTGGCTCAGTGGTTGGATGATTTCTCTTGAACTCAGCTCTATTCTGAAGGTGAGAATGTGTGTTTTGACTGATACTGTAGTTCAGCAATAACAGAGCTACAGTGCATCAGATGTTGTCTTTCAGATGAGACTGATGGGGATCCCAACTCCTCTCCTAGATCTTAGTGAAGAAGTCTGTGCCTCTAAGTATTAGCTTTATATTTCACATGTACATCAAAACACAGTGAAATGTGTCATTTGCATCAAATCGAATCTGTGAGGATTGTACTGGAGGTAGCCCGCAAGTGTTGACATGATTTCAATGCCAACATAGCATGCCCACAACATACTAACTCTAACCTGTATGTCTTAGAGATGTGGGAGGAAACCGGAACACCTGGAGGAAACACATGCAGTCATGAGGAGCATGTACAAATTCCTTACAGACAGCAGTGAGATTTAAACCCCTCTTCGGCAATAGTTGGCACAGTAAAGTGATTATCCTAACCACTACACTACTGTGCTATCCTTTTTGGAGAAAAGTTTCTATTTGGAGAAGAGTTGGGGTGTTTTCCCTGCTCTGATCCTGACAGCAATCTAGAAAAAATTATATTGTGATTATTGTCATGCTGTCTATGGAGTTATAGAGTTGTACAGTTAGAAACAGGCCCTTCAGCCCAATGGGAGAATGCTGACCATCATGCCTATCTACACTAATTCTACTTGCCTGCATGAATTTCATATTCCTCTATTTCTGCTCATTAGGTACCTGGGCAGCTATCTGCCGTGTTTCTTACAACAAGCATGCAATGAGTCTGTCTTTCAACCCATCCCAAAACACTGTAGGCAGCAAGTCTGATGGAATATTTATAAGAACTGTGCCCCTTCCCTTCACTCACCTCACATTAAATGTGTCACAAAATTAATACCACAGCTGATTATTTGGTAAAACATGTCAGAGTTCTCATGGTGATGTTTACTGTGCTCTCCTACAAACAAGAGGAAAGGATGTCAGATCTTAACAATCTATTACACATCTCTTGCGGCATTTTACCTGGAAAATTACTCGAGCCTGGCTTACTCTCAGCTTGACTGCACTTTTCATTATTACAAAAAAAGATATGTGGTTCTCTCACAGATCACTGTTCTGATGAACAGAGCATATAAGCAAAGACCACAATCAATATAAACCACCTCACAGGGAATATTCTAACACAAAAAAAACATGTTCTGTGAGCTGAAGAATAATCAATATCCATGTTTTACGAAAATCTCAGACTTGCCTACATTTTGAATCTGCATCAATTTTCAAACAGTGGTACCACAAATTTGGACAGAATATGTTATCAGAAGGTGAATTCCTCTGTGAATCACCTTTAGCCTTGAAATCTGAAACAGAATATCTTGGAAATTCTCAGCAGGTCAGCCAGTATCCATGGAGAGGTGAACAGAGTTAATATCTCTCTTTCAGTTCTACTCTACAAATCTCACCACAAGACCACACCTGCTGCAACTGTTCAGCATTGATTTTAAGCACATTATTTGTATTGCTAAAACAATCTTCACATAACACAGATGAGGTACAGATAAAACTGTAGGTTCCAACCTGCTTCAAAAGAGCAGCAATCCTACCAGGGCCCAGGGAGAGCAGGGCGAACTCCCTCAATGACTATTGCCCCAGTTGCACTTCACACTATTGTGATGAAGTTCTTTGAGAAGTTGGTCATAGCTAGAATCAACTCCTGTCTAAGCAAGGACCTGGGACCCGCTATAATTTGCCTATCATCAAAATAGTTCTATGATGGCCAGTAACACTAATACCTTTGAATGAAATTTCCTACAAGAAGTAGTGGATTTGGCCCAGTACGTCACAGGTAAAACCCTTCCAGCCACTGAGCACATCAACATGAAATGCTGTCGTAGGAAAGCAACATCCATCATCAGAGATCTTCACCAACAAGTCCATGCTCTTTTCTCTCTGTTGCCATCAGATAGAAGGTACAAGAACCTCAGGGACTCACACCACCAGGTTCAAGAACAGTTACTGCCCTTGAACTATCAGGCTCTTGAACAAAGGGGATTACTACACTCACTATCAATTATCTCATTTAAGGAATCTTTATCTTGTTATTTCATGCTCTCATTATTTCTTGCTATTTGTTTATATTTGGATTAGCACAGTTTGTTGTCTTCTGCTGATTAACTGATTAACTCTAGTTAATCTTATATTGATCCTGTTATAGTTACTATTCTATAGAGTTGCTGAGTATGTCCCCAGGAAAATGAGTCTCAGGGTTATATGTGGTGAATATACTGTATGTACTCTGATAATAAAATTTACTTTCAACTTTGAATTTTGAAGAATGCATACCGTGCCATCCCCTGCCACATTTTATAAAGTCCTATCACCTGTCTGTACTTGTACTCTCTGCGTATAGGCAGAGACTAAAGACCACAGCACCAGTGGTGAGGACCAAGAAGGCATGGTCAAGGGAGGTGGAGAAGCGCTTGCAGGACTGCTTTGAGTCAGTGGACTGGACAATATTCAAGGATTCATCTTTGAGTCTGAATGAATACATCCCGGTTGTCACTAGCTACATCAAAAAGTGTGTGGATGAGTGTGTACCTTTGAGAACATACCAGACATAATACCCAAACCAAAAGATCGTAGTCTGCTGAGGGCTAGATCTGTGTATTCAGATTGGTGATCTAGAACTATACAAGAGGTCCAGGTACGACCTACAGAAGGCTATTTTAAGGATGAAGAAACAATTCCAATTGAGGTTAGAGACAGAATCAGATGCACATCTGCTCTAGCAGAGTAGGGTCTGCAGGCCATTACTTCCTACAAGGCTAAACCTAACATCATGAATGGCTGTGATGCTTTATTCCCAGGTGAGTTCAATGCCTTTTATGAATATTTAGAAAGGGAGAATAAAACTACATCTCTGTGATTTCTTGTGGCATCCAGTGACCCTGTGATCTGTAGCTCAGAGGCTGACAACAGTACATCTTTCAAGAGGGTGAACTCTCACAAGGCATCAGACCCTGATGGGTGTACCTAGTAGGGTTCTGAAAACATGTGCCAACCAACTGGAATGAGTGTTCAAGCACATCTTCAATCTCTCACTGCTGCAATTGGAGGTTCCCACCTGTTTCAAAAATGTGGCAATCATACCAGTGCCCAAGAAGAGCAGGGTGAGCTGCCTCAATGACTATCACTGAGAAGTACTCACATCTGCTGTGATGAAGTGCTTTGAGAGGTTGGTCATGGCCAGAATCAACTCCTGCCTAAGCAAAAGCCTGGCCCCACTGCAATATGCTTATTGCCACAGTAGACTTCCAGAAATCTCACTAGCTCTCCACTCGGCCTTGGATCACCTGGACAATAGTATGCTGCTGTTTATTGATTACAGCTTAGCGTTCAACACAATTATGCCTCTGTTTTAATCAACAAGCTCCAAATCCTGGCCCTCTGTACCTCCCTCTGTAACTCAATCCTTGGTTTCCTTATTGGGAGACCACAATCAGTACAAATTGGAAATAACATCTCCTCCTTGCTGACAATCAACACTAGTGCACCTCAAGGATATGTGCTTTAGCGCACTGCTCTACTCTCTCTACACCCATGACTGTGTGACTAGGAACAACTCAAATGCCATCTATAAATTTGCTAATGACACAACTATTCTTGGCAGAATTTTAGATGGTGACAAAGAGGTATACAGGAGCACAATAGATCAGCTGGTTGAGTGGTGTCAAAGCAACACCTTCCATTCAACACCAGTAAAATCAAGGAATTAACTGTGGACTTCAATTTGATATACCAAGGACGTGACCTAGAACATTAGCAGGCCTTCAGGGTTCCGGGATTTCGTGGCTCTGGAGGTGGGTGGACTTGAGGTCGGTGCCCTCCACAGGAAACTTGTGTGTCGTGGGAGACAGAAGGTCAAAAGCAACAAGCTGGCTGCTGGCTGTGTGCCAGAGACCCAAGTTCTTTGGCCACAGAGCTTGGAAAAACAATGCAACAGACTTTTAACATCGTAAATCAGCAAGTTGTTTGTTATGTCTTCCCTCTTGCTGTGAAAAAGAGACACCTCTATTTCCCTTATTAGGGAGAGGGAGAGGGAGAGGGGAGAGGAGAGGGGGGAGAGGGAGGGAGAGAGAGGGAGGGGGAGAGAGAGAGAGAGAGAGAGAGAGAGGAGAGAGAGAGAGGAGAGAGAGAGAGAGAGAGGAGAGAGAGAGAGGAGAGAGAGAGAGAGAGAGAGAGAGAGAGAGAGAGAGAGAGAGAGAGGAGAGAGAGAGAGAGGAGAGAGAGAGAGAGAGAGAGAGAGAGAGAGAGAGAGAGAACCTGTAATATGTTGAATTACGAGTAGTCTTTGGGGTACTATGTCTGTGTCTTTATTGGTGCTTTGTTGCATGCATGAGTGCTCGGTTGGGGTACCGATGCTTTTTTTGCTGGTGGGGGAGGGGGAATTGATGCTTTGCTGCTACTTATACATGGGAGGAGGAGCTGGAGGGTTTTGGGGTTCTAACATTCAACAGTCATTCATTCTTTGGGGCACTCTTCTGTTTTTGAGCTTGTTTGCGAAGAAAAGGAATTTCAGGATGTATATTGTATACATTTCTCTGACATTAAGTGTACCTTTGAAACCCTTGAAACTATTTTTTTTCTTTTTTTTGCTCAGTTTATTTATTTTTGTAACTTATAGTTTTAAAAAAACAACAAATTTCATGACATATTACAGTGATATTGAACCTTACAGTGGGTCGTTCAAGCTGTGGAGAATCCCCATGCTCACATGTCCACAGTCAACAGGGAGCCAATAACTTCTGATCATTGGAAACATGAGTTTGCTCAGCATTGGTACATTGAACAAGTAGAAAGACTGATTGAGCTAGAGTCCAGCTGAAGGGTCTTGATTAAAACTGTCAGCTTCCCCCTGCAGATGCTGCTTGACTCATTGAGTTCCTCCAGCAGATTGGTTTTTGCTCCAGATTCCAGAATCTGTGGTCTCAGTTGGCTACTTCCTGCCTCTTGAATTGATGTATTTGTCAAATTAAGCAAACTTTCCAAGCCTTTAATCTCTGGACTGAAATGAAATGATTTGTTCAGTATTCACAACTGCACATGGCTGCCTTACCCATCTGCCAGTGAAGGGTGACAGGGGATCTTGCCATGTTCTTTTCTTCTTGAACCCAGTACACCAATTCCCAAGCAATACACACAAAATGCTGGAGGAACTAAGTAAATCAGGCAGTATCTATGAAAATGAATAAACAGTCAATGTGTATGATGAAAGGTCTTAGCCTGAAACATGACAGTTTATTCCTCTCCATAGATGCTGCCTGACTGCTGAGTTCCTCCAGCATTTTATGTGTTTTGCTCTGGGTTTTCAGCATCTGCAGGATCTCATGTGTTTACCAGTACTCCAGGACTTCTCAGTCTAAAGCCAAATCATTCTGGCAAATGCTCAAACCAAGGACTCCCAGAAAATGGAAAAGATAGGGATGCTGGAACATTGAAGCCTTGACCAATCAGACAGAGTTGGTGGAAAGGGAAACATGATGAATGTCATCTAATCTTCCATCTCCTTGTCATATTTTCCATGACAACTTTACACCGAAGATTCTTGGGAATGTTCTATGGATGCTGAGGACTACACATAATGAACATGCTCTTACTTCTCACATTGAATTGAATTTATTTAAATCTTACATCCATCCCACAACGTGAGGGAGTTAAAATCTTTGCATTATGACTCCATTGCAATGTACAGACAAGTGAATTTATAAGTCTAATGGCTTGTGAGAGAAAGAATGGCTCTTATGAGAAAGAAGCTGTCCTGTAGCCTGTTGGTCCTGGCTTTAATGCTGCGGTATCATTTGCCAGATGGAAGCAGCTGAAACAATTTGTGGTTGGGGTGACTGGTGCCCCGATGAACTTCCAGGCCTTCTTTCTGCACCTACTGCTGTAAATGTCCTCAATGGAGGGAAGATCCTGTCCACAGATGTGCTGGGCTGTCTGTACCATTCTCTGCAATGCCCAGGGTTCAAGGTTGGTGCAATTACTCTACCAGGCAATGATGCAGCCAGTCAGGTTGCTCTCAATGGTGCCCCTGTAGAAGGAAAGTTCCTCTTTTCAGTTAATCAACTTTCTGAGACCTGAGACATGAACTCTTCTTCTCCTTCTCCAGATGCTACTTCCTACCAGCAATTCAGATATCATCATCTCTGAAAGTCCTGCTGAATGGGTGGTGACTGATAGCATTGATCTGCTTCACTTTAGAAGTATGAGAAAAGGACCAGGAGAATGCTCCACAGCAAATTGAGTTTCTGATATCTTTCAGAATCATAACCTGTTCTCTGCCAAGTCACTTTACCACATGATCCATTGTCTCTATACTTCTTTCCCAACATTCGCAGATCTCAAACTTGAACATAATCAATGCCTAAACCCCACATCACTCAGATAACCATATAACCATATAATAATTACAGCATGGAAACAGGCCATCTCGGCCCTTCTAGTCTGTGCTGACACTTACACTCACCTAGTCCCACTGGCCCACACTCAGCCTATAACCCTCCATTCCTTTCCTGTCCATATACCTATCCAATTTTACTTCAAATGACAATACCGAGACTGCCTCTACCACTTTTACTGGAAGCTCATTCCACACAACTACCACTCTCTGAGTAAAGAAATTCCCCCTCGTGTTACCCCCTAACATTTGCCCCCTAACTCTCAACTCATGTCCTCTTGTTTGAATCTCCCCTACTCTCAATGGAAAAAGCCTATCCACGTCAACTCGATCTATCCCCCTCATTATTTTAAATACCTCTGTCAAGTCCCCCCTCAACCTTCTACACTCCAAAGAATAAAGACCTAACTTGTTCAGTCTTTCCCTGTAACTTAGGTGCTGAAACCCAGGTAACATTCTAATAAATCTTCTCTGTACTCTCTCTATTTTGATGATACCTTTCTTATAATTCAGTAACCAGAACTGAAAACAATACTCCAAATTTGGCCTTACCAATGCCTTGTACAATTTTAACATTAAATCCCAACTCCTATATTCAATGCTCTGATTTATAAAGGCCAGCATACCAAAAGCTTTCTTCACCACACTATCCACATGAGATTCCACCTTCAGGGAACTATGCACCATTATTCCTAGATCACTCTGCTCTACTGCATTCTTCAATGCCCTACCATTTACCATGTATGTCCTATTTGGATTATTCCTACCAAAATGTAGCACCTCACACTTATCAGCATTAAACTCCATCTGCCATCATTCAGCCCACTCTTCTAACTGGCCTAAATCTCTCTGCAAGCTTTGAAAACCTACTTCATTATCCACAACGCCACCTACCTTAGTATCATCTGCATACTTACTAATCCAATTTACCACCCCATCATCCAGATCATTAATGTATATGACAAACAACATTGGACCCAATACAGATCCCTGAGGCACACCACTAGTCACCGGCCTCCAACCTGACAAACAGTTATCCACCAGTACTCTTTGGCATCTCCCATCTAGCCATTGTTGAATCCATTTTACTACTTCAATATTAATACTTAACGATTGAACCGTCCTAACTAACCTTCCGTGCGGAACATTGTCAAAGGCCTTACTGAAGTCCATATAGACAAAATCCACTGCTTTACGCTTGTCAACTTTCCTCGTAACCTCTTCAAAAAATTCAATAAGATTTGTCAAACATAACCTTCCACGCACAAATCCATGCTGACTATTCCTAATCAGACCCTGTCTATCCAGATAATTATATATACCATCTCTAAGAATACTTTCCATTAATTTACCCACTACTGACATCAAACTGACCAGCCTATAATTGCTAGGTTTACTCTTAGAACCCTTTTTAAACAATGGAACCACATGAGCAATACGCCAATCCTCTGGCACCATCCCCGTTTCTAATGACATTTGAAATATTTCTGTCAGAGCCTCTACTATTTCTATACCAACTTCCCTCAAGGTCCTAGGGAATATCCTGTCAGGATCTGGAGATTTATCCACTTTTATATTCCTTAAAAGTGCCAGTACTTCTTCCTCTTTAATTGTCATAGTTTCCATAACTTCCCTACTTGCTTCCCTTACCTTACACAATTCTATATCCTTCTCCTTAGTGAATACCGAAGAAAAGAGATTGTTCAAAATCTCCCCCATCTCTTTCAGCTCCACACATACCTGTCCACTCTGATTCTCTAAGGGACCAATTTTATCCCTCACTATCCTTTTTGCTATTAATATAACTGTAGAAACCCTTCGGATTTATTTTCACCTTACTTGCCAAAGCAACCTCGTATCTTCTTTTAGCTTTTCTAATTTCTTTCTTAAGATTCTTTTTACATTCTTTATATTCCTTGAGCACCTCATTTACTCCATGCTGTCTATGTTTATTATAGATCTCCCTCTTTTTATGAACCAAGTTTCCAATTTCCCTTGAAAACCATGGCGCTCTCAAACTTTTAACCTTTCCTTTCAACCTAATAGGAACATAAAGATTCTGTACCCTCAAAATTTCACCTTTAAATGACTCAATTTCTCTATTACATCTTCCCATAAAACAAATTGTCCCAATCCACTCCTTCTAAGTCTTTTCTCATCTCCTCAAAGTTAGCCTTTCTCCAATCAAAAATCTCAACCCTGGGTCCAGTCCTATCCCTCTCCATAATTATATTGAAACTAATGGTATTGTGATCACTGAACCCGAAGTGCTCCCCAACACATATGTCTGTCATCTGACCTATTTCATTCCCTAACAGGAGATCCAACACTGCCCTTTCTCTAGTCAGTACCTCTATGTATTGCTGCAAAAAACTATCCTGCACACATTTTACAAACTCCAAACCATCCAGCCCTTTTACAGAATGGGCTTCCTAGTCTATGTGTGGAAAATTAAAATCTCTCACAATTACAACCTTGTACTTACTACAAATATCTGCTATTTCCTTACAAATTTGCTCCTCCAATTCTCGCTCCCTTTTTGTACAGGTCACACCTGCCCCAAAAGAGGTCCCAATGATCCAGAAGCTTGAATCCCTGCCCCTTGCTCCAATCGCTCAGCCACACATTTATCCTCCACCTCATTCCATTCCTACTCTCACTGTCATGTGACAGAGGCAGTAATCCGGAGATTACTACCTTTGTAGTCCTTCTTTTCAACTGCCTTCCTAACTCCCTATATTCTCCTTTCAGGACCTCTTCCCTTTTCCTACCTATGTCATTGGTACCTATATGTACCACAACCTCCTACTTCAGGATATCTTGGATGCGATCAGAAACATCCTGAACCCTGGCACCAGGGAGGCAAACTACCATCCAGGTCTCCTGATCGCGTCCACAGAATCGCCTACTTGACCCCCTAACTATCGAGTCCCCTATTACTACTGCCTTCCTCTTCCTTTCCCTACCCTTCTGAGCTACAGGGCCGGACTCTGTGCCGGAGGCACGGCCACTGTTGCTTCCCCCAGGTAGGCTGTCCCCCCCCAACAGTACTCAAACAGGAGTACTTATTGTCAAGGGGTACAGCCACTGGGGTACTCTCTAGTACCTGACTCTTCCCCTTCCCCCTCCTAATCATGACCCACCTGTCTGCCTCCGGTGGCCCCAGTGTGACCACCTGCCTGTAACTCCACTGTATCAACTCCTCACTCTCCCTAACCAGATGAAGGTCATCGAGCTGCAGCTCCATTTCCCTAACACGGTCCCTTAGGAGCTGCAGCTCGGCGCACCTGGAGCAGATGTGGACGTCCGGGAGGCTAGGAGACTCCAGGACCTCCCACATCCGACACCAAGAACAACAAGCTGCCCTCACACTCATAATTCCCCATTTCCTCAAATAACAGGAAAAACTGAAACCTAAACCTACCTTGCTTTGCCTGCTTCCGCCCAAGCCCATTGAGCCCAAGCCCTTAAGCCTACACTCTGCTCCCGGCTCACTCCGCTGGCCGCAAACAACACTGCCTGCTGTATAATGCTGTGTCCTTTTCAAATCTTCCCTGCTTCTCTGCCCGCCATCACATGCCTGCGCAGTCCCGCCTCTCTTAACTCCGACGAGAATAAGAAAAATTCAAGATGGCTCCCGCCGCACTCCCGTTCTGATCTTCTGACTTCCTTCTCCAAAACCAAAGATGTAGAGAATTCAAAGTAATAATGCCTGATGAAAGGAATTGCTCCTTATATCAATCCTAAATGGATATCACAGCCTGTTGAGTTTATGTCTCCTAGTTCCTCAGTTTCTCAGTATCTATCCTGTCTAACTCTGAGAATCTTGTTGATCCCAATGAGGCCACCTTTCAGTCCTCTAGTACCTCTGAGAATAAGCCCATGCTTCTCCAATTACTCTTATTGGAAAAACTTCCTCATCCCAGGAATTAAAGATCAAATTTATGCTGTACCTCCAAAGCAAAACTGAGATTCTCCTCACAGCCTTCACAGACAATGAATGTTGACTGGTTATAACAGATTCATCTACCAGCTTGCATAGTTGGACCATGGCAAAATGGTGTACTTTCTTTGTAAGCAGCCAATATGTGAAATAAAATGCCTTGTGAGGTTTCTGCTTTTCTTAATCTACAAAGTGTATTTTGTGAATGGCTTTCATCTTTGTCCCTATCTCTGCCAGATATTAGAATTAGAATTAGAATTTATTTATGTCTTATATCCATCTCACAACATGAGGGAGTAAAAGTCTTTGCATTATGACTCCATTGCAATGTACAGACTCCATTGCAAGTCTAATGGTTTGTAAAAAGCTGTCCTGTATCCTGTTGGTGCTGACATTAAAAAAATCTTCTGTAGAAACTCTTACTCTTGCAAATAAAGGCTGACAACTGTAATTGAGGCATGGAATGATCCAATGGCATATGACATGAGTCTTCTTCCTTCCTAAATGTAACTCGGGGCTTATTTTATTTCTCAGTGCAGGAATGCCAGGAAAAGAAAATAAATCTTCTGGATATGTGGGAGATTCTCAACAGAAACAAACTCCAAGCATTTCATAGGTGAATAATTGGTGGACCATATTCATGGTTTCAAATCTTGTTTGCAAATATTTTTTCAAGGTATCAAATAAATCTAGATCAGAATGAAACAACTTGCACAAAAAACACTATGGAAATGAACACTCGGGTACAAAAATGTCAGAAGGCTTTGACATGGCCTCAAGGCTCACAATGCAAGCTAATGCCTTTGGAACATTCTCCATCTGTTCTACAAGGTGAATCGAATCTTTCTGTTTTGCCAATGTCTTCACACAAGTGCCTGCTGAATGCTTATGTTAGATTGATGCCCCATCGCTTGTGCAGGGTTCAATAAAATGATGTCACCTTTATTGTCTATTCTGAAACACAAAAGAACAGATTGAACTGCTGAGTCTATCACATATGGGCCAAATTGGATGGGGAAGGTAGATTCACTTCCAGAAATGATATCAGATAATTCCATAACATACACAAAATGCTGGAGGAACTCAGCAGATCAGCCAGCATCAATGGAGGGGAATAAATTTTGGGCCAAGACCTTCATCATGATTGAAAAGGAAGGGGACAGAAGGCAGAATAAGGGAGTTGGGGAAGTGGGAAGGACTACAAACTGCACCACAGTTGTCATTTCTGTTATTTATTTTTTGAATTTTAAGTTGTTCAGCTGCCAGGAAATGATTTGAATGCATGCCTGCAGATTCGTACAGGTCGCTAGATTTCTAGTCTATTAACTTAGCTTGTCAAGAAAATGAGACGTTAATTCTGTTCCTCTTCTGACAGATACTGCCTGACCTGCTGAGTATTTTTTGATATTTTCTGCTTTTATTCAGATTTCTAGCATTTACCATTTGTTTTGTTTCAACACAACCACTGTGCTGTTCAATCAACCATGATAAAGTGTTTATTGAAGTTCCTTATTTGCAAACAGAGGGAATTTTCTCCAGAGTCCATTCCCAAGGAACACCACCAAAAGTAGATGCATTTCTTCTTCCCCACATTTGCTGCTTCTGACTAATTCATTTAACCGGAACAGCAGAAACAGACATCAAAGGCATTCTATTGATTCTGAAGTGTGCTGGGAATGCAATAAATGCTCTCACACTCAAATGAAAGTATTTGAAGTTTCTACAGCTTATTTATTCAGCGTCCTTTTTAATCATTGTGATGTCTTGGAATAGTATATATTCAACCATTATCCAAGCGTGCATTTTGTGAACAACATTTTACTTATTTTTCATAGAACCATAGAACCATAGAACACTCCAGCACAGTACAGGCCCTTCAGCCCTCCATGTTATGCCAACCCATATAATCCTTTAAAAAAAGCACTAAACCCACACTACCCCATAACCCTCCATTTTTCTTTCATCCATGTGCCTGTCCAAGAGGCTCTTAAATACCCTAATGTTTTAGCCTCCACCACCATCCCTAGCAAGTCATTCCAGGCACTCACAACCCTCTGCGTAAAATAACTTACCCCTGATGTCTCCCGTAAACCTCCCTCCCTTAATTTTGTACATATGCCCTCTGGTGTTTGCTATTGGTGCCCTGGGAAACAGGTACTGACTATCCACCCTATCTATGCTTCTCATAATCTTGTAGACCTCTATCAAGTCCCCTCTCATTCTTCTATGCTCCAAAGAGAAAAGTCCCAGCTCTGCTAACCTTGCTTCATATGACTTGTTCTCCAATCCAGGCAACATCCTGGTAAATCTCCTCTGCACCCTCTCCATAGCTTCCACATCCTTCCTATAATGAGGTGACCAGAATTGAACATAATACTCTAAGTGCGGTCTCACCAGAGATTTGTAGAGTTGCAACATGACCTCTCTACTCTTGAACTCAATCCCCCTGTTAATGAAGCCCAGCACCCCATAGGCCTTCTGAACTACCCTATCAACCTCTGCAGCGACCTTGAGGGATGTATGGATTTGAACCCCAAGGTCCCTTTGTTCATCCACACTCTTAAATAATTGACCATTAATCCTGTACTCAGTCTTCTGGTTTGTCCTTCCAAAATGTATCACCTCACACTTGTCCGGATTGAAATCCATCTGCCGTTTTTCTGCCCAACTCTGCAGCCTGTCTATATCCTCTTGTAACCTTCGACCACCTACAGCTCCATCCACAACTCCTCCAATCTTCGTGTCATCCGCAAACTTACTCACCCATCCTTCTGCCTCTACATCCAGGTCATTTATAAAAATCACAAATAACAGGGGTCCCAGGACAGATCCCTGCGGCATTCCACTAGTCACCGACATCCAGGCAGAATACTTTCCTTCCACAACTACCCTCTGCTTTCTTCCTTTAAGCCAATTTTTTATCCAAACAGCCAAGTTTCCGCTTATCCTATGCCTCAAGACTTTCTGGATGAGTCTCTCATGAGGGACCTTGTCAAATGCTTTGTTAAAGTCCATGTAGACCACATCCACTGCCCTACCCTCATCAATTTCTTTTGTTACCTCTTCAAAAAACTCAATCAGGCACGATCTTCCCTTCACAAAGCCAGATTGACTATCCATGAGTAGACTGTACTTCTCAAAATGCTCATAGATCCTATTCTTAAGAATCCTTTCCAGTAGTCTGCATACCACTGACGTAAGACTCACTGGTCTATAGTTCCCAGGTTTCTCCCTATTACCTTTTTTAAACAAGGGAACTACATTTGCCATTCTCCAGTCCTCAGGCACTTTCCCTGCAGCCAAAGAGGATTCAAAGATCATGGCTAATGCTCCTGTGATCTTCTCTCAATTCCCACAACAACCTGGGGTGTATCATATCCGGCCCTGGGGATTTATCAATCTTAATGTTTTTAAGAAGATCCAGCACTTCTTCCTTAATCTCCACACTGTCCAGCACACAGGCCCGCTCAACTTCGACCTCATCCTGATCAAGATCCTTTTCACTTGTGAATACTGAAGCAAAGTACTCATTTAGGACCTCCCCAACCCCCTCCGCCTCTAGGCACATGTTGCCCTCTTTATCCTTTAGCGGTCCCACCTTCGTACTTGTCATCCTCCTATTCTTCACATATGCATAGAATGCCTTGGGGTTCTCCTTAATTCTACATGCCAAGGCCTTCTCATGCCTCCTTCAAGCTCTCCTAAGCCCTTTCTTTAGCTCCTTCCTGGCTACCCTATATTTCTCATAAGCCCCTCCTACTTCCTGCTTCTTATATCTAACATATGCTTCCTTTTTGCTCTTAACGAGTTGCCTCACGTGTTTCATCAGCCACGGTTCCCTTTTCCTACCAGTTTTTCCTTGCCTCAGTGGGACAAACCTATCTTGAACCCAGCTCAAGTGGTCCCTAAACTTCTCCCACATTACTTCTGTGCTTTCCCCTTTGAACATCTGTTTCCAGTTTACTCTCGCTAGTTCCTGCCTCATCCCTTCAAAGTTAGCCCTTCCCCAGTTAAGCACTTTGCCATTTCATCTGATTTTATCCCTTTCCATAGCTATGCTGAAGCTAAGGGAGTTGTGGTCACTCTCACCAAGATGCCCCCTCACCAAGAGGTCTGTCACCTGGCCAGGTTCATTACCCAGAACTAGATCCAATATAGCCTCTCCTCTCGTCAGCCAGTCCACATGCTGTGTGAGGAATCCTTTTTGAACACACCTGACAAATTCAGCCCCATCTATCCCCCTTGCAGTCAGGAGGTGCCAGTCAATATGAGCGAAGTTGAAATCACCCATAACTACTACCCTGTATTTCCTCCTCCATATTAAAATCTGCCTGCTTATCTGCTCCTCGGTGTCCCGAGGGCTATTTGGGGGCCTATAGACTACTCCCAGCACAGTGATTGATCCCTTCCTATTTCTGACTTCCACCCAGACTGACTCTGTGGACACTCCTTCTGCAGCGTCCTCCCTTTCTATAGCCGTGATACTATCCCTGACCAGCAATGCCACTCCCCCCCATTTTCTACCTCCCATCCTATTCCTTTTAAAACACCTGAACCCCAGGACCTGCATCATCCAATCCTGCCCTTCCTCCAATCAAGTTTCAGTAACGGCCACAACATTGTAGTTCCACGTAGTAATCCATGCTCAGAGTTCCTCCTCCTTGTTCCTAATACTCCGAGCATTGAAATAGACACATTTCAACCCCTTTAACTGGCTACAATTATGTTCTGTTTCCTGCCTGTCCTTTCTCATCAACTCAGAACTCTTAGCATCATGCCATTGTCTTTCTACCTTAATCCCTGCACTCACATTTTGATTCCCACCCCACTGCCAAGCTAGTTTAAACCCCCCCCCCCCAACAGCTCTATGAAACCTGCCCACCAGGATATTGGTCCCCTTGATATTCAAGTGCAACCCGTTCTTTTTGTACAGATCACTCCCACCCCAAAAGAGGTCCCAATGATCCAGAAATCTGAATCCCTGCCCCCTGCTCCAATCCCTCAGCCATGCATTTATCGAATATAAAAGTGGATAAATCTCTGGATCCTGACAGGATATTCCTTAGGACCTTGAGGGAGGTTAGTGTAGAAATAGCAGGGGCTCTGACAGAAATATTTCAAATGTCATTAGAAACGGGGATGGTGCCGGAGGATTGGCGTAATGCTCATGTGGTTCCATTGTTTAAAAAGGGTTCTAAGAGTAAACCAAGCAATTATAGGCCTGTCAGTTTGATGTCAGTGGTGAGTAACTTAATTGAAAGTATTCTTAGAGATGGTATATATAATTATCTGGATAGACAGAGTCTGATTAGGAACAGTCAACAAGGATTTGTGCATGGAAGGTCATGTTTGACAAATCTTATTGAATTTTTTGAAGAGGTTATGAGGAAAGTTGACGAGGATAAAGCAGTGGATGTTGTCTATATGGACTTCAGTAAGGCCTTTGACAAGGTTCCGCACGGAAGGTTAGTTAGGAAGGTTCAATCGTTAGTTATTAATATTGAAGTAGTGAAATGGATTTAACAGTGGCTGAATGGGAGATGCCAGAGAGTAGTGGTGGATAACTGTTTGTCAGGTTGGAGGCCGGTGACTAGTGGTGTGCCTCAGGGATCTGTACTGGGTCCAATGTTGTTTGTCATATACATTAATGGTCTGGATGATGGGGTGGTAAATTGGATTAGTAAGTATGCAGATGATACTAAGGTAGGTGGCGTTGTGGATAATGAAGTAGGTTTTCAAAGTTTGCAGAGCGACTTAAGCCAATTAGAAGAGTGAGCTAAGTGATGACAGATGGAGTTTAATGCTGATAAGTGTGAGGTGCTACATTTTGGTAGGAATAATCCAAATAGGACATACATGGTAAATGGTAGGGCATTGAAGAATGCAGTAGAACAGAGTGATCTAGGCATAATGGTACATAGTTCCCTAAAGGTGGAATCTAATGTGGATAGGGTGGTGAAGAAAGCTTTTGGAATGTTGGCCTTTATAAATCAGAGCATTGAGTATAGGAGTTGGGATGTAATGTTAAAATTGTACAAGGCATTGGTAAGGCCGATTTTGGAGTATTGTGTACAGTTCTGGTCACTGAATTATAGGAAAGATGTCAACAAAATAGAGAGAGTACAGAGAAGATTTACTAGAATGTTACCTGGGTTTCAGCACCTAAGTTACAGAGAAAGATTGAACAAGTTAGGTCTTTATTCTTTGGAGCGTAGAAGGTTGATGGGGGACTTGATAGAGGTATTTAAAATAATGAGGGGGATAGATCGAGTTGACGTGGATAGGCTTTTTCCATTGAGAGTAGGGGAGATTCAAACAAGAGGACATGAGTTGAGAGTTAGGGGGCAAATGTTAGGGGGTAACACGAGGGGGAATTTCTTTACTCAGAGAGTGGTAGCTGTGTGGAATGAGCTTCCAGTAGAAAGGGTAGAGGCAGGTTCGGTATTGTCATTTAAAGCAAAATTGGATAGGTATATGGACAGGAAAGGATTGGAGCGTTATGGGCTGAGTGCGGGTCAGTGGGATTAGGTGAGAGTAAGAGTTTGGCACAGACTAGAAGGGCCGAGATTTCCTGTTTCTGTGCTGTAATTGTTATATGGTTATATATGTTGTGGCTATTACAGAGACTTCGATGTCTCAGGGCAGGAATGGCTGTTGAGTGTGCCAGGCTTTAGATATTTCTAAAAGGACAGGGAGGGGGTCAAAAGAGATGAGGGAGTGGCACTGCTAATAAGGGATAGTATCATGGCTGCAGAAAAGGAGGAAGTCATGGAGGGATTGCCTACTGAGTCATTGTATGTGGAAATCAAAAACAGTAAGGGGGAAATAACTCTACTGAGTGTTTTATAGACCCCTCAATAGAAACAGAAATATTGAGGAGCATATGGGGGGAAGATTCTGGAATGGTGCAATAATAATAGGGTTGTTGTGATAGGTGATATTAACTTTCCTAACATTGACTGGCATCTCCTTAGAGCAAGGGGTTTAGATAGGGTGGAGTTTGTTAGGTGTGTTCAGGAAGGTTTCCTGATGCAATATGTAGATAAGCCAACTAGATGAGAGGCTGTACTTGATCTGTTATTGGGAAATGAACCTGGTCAAATGTCAGTTCTCTCGATAGAAGAGCATTTTGGATGTAGTGATCACAACTCTATCTCCTTTACTATGGCACTGCAGAGGGATAGGAGCAGACAATTTGGGAAAACATTTAACTGGGTTAGAGGGAAATATGATATTGTTTGGCAGGAGCTTGGGAACATTAATTGGGAGCAGATGTTCTCATGGAAATGTATGGCAGAAATAATATAGCATGTTCCATTGAGGCATGGAAAGGATGGTAGGGTAAAAGAACCATGGTGTGCAAAATCTAGTTAAGAAGAAAAGCAAAGGTTATGAAAGGTTCAAGAAACCAGGTACTGTTAGAGCTCTAGAAAATTACCTGGGTGTCAGGAAGAAGCTGAAGAATGAAGTTAAGAGAGCTAGAAGGGGGCATAAGGGGCTGAAGGGCCTGTAATGTGCTGTACTATTCTATGTTCTAAAAAAAATAACAAGGCTTTGGTGAGCAGGATTGAGGAAAACTCCCAGAGATTCTACAAGCATGTGAAAATCAAGAGGATGAGTCGTGGGAGAATAGGACCAATCAGGTGCGATAGTGGAAGCATGTGAACAGAGTCGGAGGAGGTAGCAGAGGTACTTTATGAATATTTTGCTTCAGTATTCACCAGGGAAAAGGACCTTGGCAATTGTGGGGATAACTTACAGTGGACTGAAATGCTTGAGCATACAGACATTAAAAAAGAAGATATGCTTGAGCTTTTGAAAGGTATTAAGTTAGGCAAGTCAGCAGGACAGGACGAGATATACCCCAGGCAACTGGGGGAAGCGAGGGGGGGAATTGCTAAGCCTCCGGTGATGATCTTTGCACCATCAATAGGGATGGAAGAAGTACCAGAGGATTGGAAGTTTGCAAACATTGTGTGATGGCCTTCATCAACTATGGGACTGAGTTCAAGAGCCATGAAGTAATGTTACAGCTATATAAGACCTTAGTTATACCCCACTTGAAGTATTGTGCTCAGTTCTGGTTACATCACTACAGGAAGGATGTGGATACTATAGAGAGAATGAAGATTTACAAGGATGTTGCCTGGATTACAGAGCATGCTTTATGAGAACAGGTTGAGTGAACTTGGCTTTTCTGTTTGGAGCGACAGCGAATGAGTGGTGACCTGATAGATGTGTATAAGATGATGAGAGGAATTGATAATCTGGATAGCCAGAGGCTTTTTCCCAGTGCTGAAATGACTAACATGATGGGTATAGTTTTAAGGTGCTTGAAAATAGGTACAAGGGGGATTTCAGAGGTATGTTTTTCACACAGAGAGTGGTGGGTGCACTGCCAGTGATGGTGGTAGAGGCGGATACAATAGGATCTTTTAAGAGACTCTTCGATAGGTACATGGAGTTTATAAAAATAGAGGGCTATGTGGAAAGAAAATTCTAGGCAGTTTCTAGAGTAGGTTACATGATCTGCACAACCCTGTGGATTGAGAGGCTTGTAATGTCATAGAAACATAGAAAACCTACAGCACAATACGGGCCCTTTGGCCCACAAAGTTGTGCTGAAAATGCACCTACCTTAGAAATTACAAGGGTTACCCAGAGCCCTCTATTTTTCTAAACTCCATGTATCTATCCAAAAGTCTCTTAAAAGACCCTATCGTATCCGTCTCCACCACTGTTGCTGCAGCCCATTCCATGCACTCACCATTCTCTGTGTAAAAAAATTACCCCTGACATCTCCTCTGTACCTACTCCCAAGCACCTTAAACCTGTGCCCTCTTGTGGCAGCCATTACAGCCCTGGGAAAAAGCCTCTGACTATCCACACGATCAATGCCTCTCATCATCTTATACACCTCTATCAGATCACCACTCATCCTCCATTGCTCCAAGGAAAAAGGCCAAGTTCACTCAACCTGTTTTTATAAGGCATGCTCCCCAATCCAGACAACAACCTTGTAAGTCTCCTCTGCACCCTTTCTATGGCTTCTACATCCTTCCTGTAGTGTGGCGAGCAGAACTGAGCACAGTACTGCAAGTGGGGTCTGACCAGGGTCCTATATAGCTGCAACATTACCTCTCAGCTCCCAAATTCAATTCCACGATTGATGAAGCCCAATACACCATATACGTTCTTAACTACAGAGTCAACCTGTGCAGCTGCTTTGTGCTTCCTATGGACTTGGACCCCAAGATCCCTCTGATCCTCCACTATGCCATGAGTCTTACCATTAATACTATATTCTGTCATCATATTTGGCTAACCAAAATGAAGCACTTCACATTTATCTGGGTTGAGCTCCATCTGCCACTTTTCAGCCCAGTTTTGCATTCTATCAATGTCTTGCTGTAACCTCTGACAGCCCTCCACACTATCCACAACACCTCCAACTTTTGTGTCATCAGCAAACTTACTAACCCATCCCTCCATCCTTCCACTTCCTCATCCAGGTCATGTATAAAAATCAAGAAGTGTAAGGGTCCCAGAACAGATCCCTGAGGCACACCACTGGTCACCAACCTCCATGCAGGATATGAACCATCTACAACCACTCTTTGCCTTCTGTGGGCAAGCCAGTTCTGGATCCACAAAGCAATATGCCCTTGGATCCCATGCCTCCTTACTTTCTCAATAAACCTTGCATGGAGTACCTTATCAAATGCCTTGCTAAAATCCATATAGACTACATCTACTGCTCTTCCTTCATCAATGTGTTTAGTCACATCCTCAAAAAATTCAATCAGGCTCGTAAGGCACCACCTGCCCTTGACAAAGCCATGCTGACTATTCCTAATCATATTATACCTTTCCAAATATTCATAAATCCTGCCTCTCAAGATTTTTTCCATCAACTTACCAACCACTGAAGTAAGACTCACTGGTCTATAATTTCCTGGGCTATCTCTACTCCTTTTCTTGAATAAGGGAACAACATCTGCAACCCTCCAATCCTCCGGAACCTCTCCTGTCCCCATTGATGATGCAAAGTTCATCGCTAGAGGCTCAGCAATCTTCTCCCTTGCCTCCCATAGTAGCCTGGGGCACACCTCAACTGGTCTTGGTGACTTATCCAACTTGATGCTTTCCAAAAGCTCCAGCACATCCTCTTCCTTAATATCTACATGCTGCAAGTTGTCACTACAATCACTAAGATTCTTTTCCATAGTGAATACTGAAGTATTCATTAAGTACCTCTGCTATTTCCTCTGGTTCCATACACACTTTTCCACTGTCACACTTGATAGGTCCTATTCTTTCATATCTTATTCTCTTGTGCTTCACATACTTGTAGAATGCCTTGGGGTTTTCTGTAATCCTGCCTGCCAAGGCCTTCTCATGGCCCCTTCTGGCTCTCCTCATTTCCTTCTTAAGCTCCTTTCTATTAGCCTTATAATCTTCTAGATCTCTAGCATTACCTTGTTCTCTGAACCTTTTGTAAGCTTTTCTTTTCTTTTGACCAGATTTATTACAGCCTTTGTACACCACAGCTCCCGAACCCTACCATAACTTCTCTGTTTCATTGGAACATACCTGTGCAGAACTCCATACAAATATCCCCTGAATATTTGTCACATTTCTTCTGTACCTTTCCATGAGAACATCTGTTCCCAATTTAAGCTTCCAAGTTCCTGCCTGATAGCCTCAAATTTCCCCTTACTCCAATTAAACACTTTTCTAACTTGTCTCTTCCTATCTCTCTCCCAGGCTATTGTAAAGGAGATAGAATTCTGATCACTATCTCCAAAATGCTCTCTCACTGAGAGATCTGACACCTGACCAGGTTCATTTCCCAATACCAAATCAGGTACAGTCTCTCCTCTTGTAGGCTTATCTACATATTGTGTCAAGAAACCTTCCTGAACACACCTAACAAACTCCACCCCATCTAAACCCCTTGTTCTAGGGAGATGCCAATCGATATTTGGGAAATTAAAATCTCCCATCATGACAACTCTGTTATTATTACACCTTTCCAGAATCTGTTTCCCTATCTGCTCCTCGATATCCCTATTACTATTGGGCGACCTATAAAAAACAGCCAGTAAAGTTATTGACCCCTTTCTGTTCCTAACCTCCACCCACAGAGACTCTGTAGACAATCCTTCCATGATGTTTACCTTTTCTGCAGCCGTGACACTATCCCTGATCAACAGTGCCATGCCCCACCTCTTTTGCCTCCCTCCATGTCCTTTCTGAAACCTGGCACTTGAAGTAACCATTCCTGTTCCTGAGTCATCCAAGTCTCTGTAATGGCCACCACATCATAGCTCTGTGTAAACTTCTATGTTCTTTGTTCTATACATATATAAGGGAGGGAAGTTTAGGGGAGACATCAGGGATAAGTTTTTTACACAGAGGGTTGTGAGTGCCTGGAATGACTTGCCAGGGATGGTGGTGGAGGTTAAAACATTAGGGGTATTGAAGAGCCTCTTGGACAGGCACATGGATGAAAGAAAAATAGAGGGTTATGGGTAGTGTGGGTTTAGTACTTTTTTAAAAGGATTATATGGGTCAGCACAACATGGAGGGCTGAAGGGCCTGTACTGTGCTGTAATATTCTATGGTTCTATATATGTGCCCAAGACTTTTGCAGAGTACTGCATGTACCTGATGGTGGGTAGGCTGGAGCCAGTGATTCTTTGGGCAGTTTTGACTACCCATTGAAGCATTCCTGTCTACTGCAGCTTGTTAGGACTCTCTTTTCTGCTCATTTGTGGAATGACATGAATATAGATATGCAAAGTCCAGCTCTCTTCAGAAAGTGGAGGCATTGGTGAGCTTTCCTGATTCCTGATAACATATTATAAGACCGTGAAAAGTTGGGCGAGATGTTCACTCCTGGGAATTTGAAACAGCTTGTAGTTTTCACTGATGTGAAAAACTAATTCTTTTTTCCTTCGGCAGTTTAACGGGGGCATGACTGCACAAGCGCGTGTAAGTCGGACTGTGAGGCAGCGGGAGTATTTAAAGAGAATAGTAGAAGGAGCAGGCGACGGAGTAGAGGGGGACAGAGTAGGAAGGCTTTGTCTTGAGAGGCTTCGGCGAGCAGAAGATGAGGACGAGCTTCACTCCAAGTGAGGTGAGGCCAGGTAAGTTCCTTTCAAAGGAGAAAGTTTCAAAAGTTGAGGCAAGTATTGGGTAGGTCATGGCAGCTGAGATCGGCCCCGTGGTTTGTTCATCCTGCAGCATGTGGGAAATCAGGGATACTTCCAGTGTCCCTGACGACTATGTGTGCAGGAAGTGTGTCCAGCTGCAGCTTCTGGCAGACTGCATTGAGCATCTGGAGCTGCGATTGGATTCATACTGGAGCATCCGCGATGCCGAGAAAGTTGTGAATAGCATGTTCAGTGAGTTGGCCACACCGCAGGTAAAGGCTACACAGACAGAAAGCGAAGGGGTGGCCACTAGACAGCGTAGCAGAAGGCAGGTAGTGCAGGAGTCCCCTGAGGTAATCTCCCTCCTAAACAGATATACTGTTTTGGATACTGTTGGGGGAGATGCCTCATCAGGGGAAGGCAGCAGCAGCCGAGTTCATTGCAGCATGGGTGGCTCTGCGGCACAGGAGGGAAGGAAAAGGAGTGGGAGAGCTATAGTGATAGGGGATTCGATTGTAAGGGGAATAGATAGGCGTTTCTGCGGCCGCAAATGAGACTCCAGGATGGTATGTTGCCTCCCTGGTGCAAGGGTCAAGGATGTCTCTGAGCGGCTGCAGGACATTCTGGAATGAGAGGGTGAACAGCCAGTGGTCGTGGTGCACATAGGTACCAACGATATAGGTAAAAAATGGGATGAGGTCCTACAAGGTGATTTTAGGGAGTTAGGAGATAAACTAAAAAGTAGGACCACAAAGGTAATAACCTCTGGATTACTACCAGTGCCACGTGCTAGTCAGAGTAGAAATAGGAGGATATTTCAGATGAATACATGGCTTGAAAAATGGTGCAAGGGGGAGGGATTCAAATTTCTGGGGCATTGGAACCAGTTCTGAGGGAGGTGGGACCGGTATAAACAGGATGGTCTGCACCTGGGCTGGACTGGAACCAATGTCCTAGGGGGAGCGTTTGCTATTGCTGTTCAGGAGAATTTAAACTAATGTGGCAGGGGGATGGGAACAAGTGCAGAGAGACAGAGGGGTGTAAAATGAGGGTAGAAGCAAAAAGTAGTAAGTTGAAAAGTAAAAGTGGCAGGCAGGGAAATCCAGGGCAAAAAGCAAAAAGAGCCACTTTTCAACATAATTGTATAAGGGCTGAGAGCGTTGTAAAAACAAGCCTGAAGGCTTTGTGTGTCAATGCGAGGAACATTCGTAACAAGGTGGATGAATTGAATGTGCAGATAGTTATTAAAGAATATGATATAGTTAGGATCACAGAGACATGGCTCCAGGGTGACCAAGGATGGGAGCTCAACATCCAGGGATATTTAATATTCAGGAGGGATAGACAGGAAAGAAAAGGAGGTGGGGTAGCATTGCTGGTTAGAGAGGAGATTAACACAATAGAAAGGAAGGACATTAGCCTGGAGGATGTGGAATCGATATGGGTAGAGCTGCATAACACTAAGGGGCAGAAAACGCTGGTGGGAGTCGTGTACAGGCCACCTAACAGTAGTAGTCAGGTTGGGGATGGCATTAAACAGGAAATTAGAAATGCGTGCAAGAAAGGAACAGTAGTTATATTGGGTGACTTCAATCTACATGTAGATTGGGTGAACCAAATTGGTAAGGGTGCTGAGGAAGAGGATTTCTTGGAATGTATGCGGGATGGTTTTCTGAACCAACATGTCAAGGAACCAACTAGAGAGCAGGCCATTCTAGACAGGGTATTGAGCAATGAGGAAGGGTTAGTTAGCAATCTTGTCGTGCGAGGCCCCATGGGTAAGAGTGACCATAATATGGTGGAATTCTTCATTAAGATGGAGAGTGACATAGTTAATTCAGAAATAAAGGTTCTGAACTTAAAGAAGGGTAACTTTGAAGGTATGAGATGTGAATTAGCTAAGATAGACTGGCAAATGATACTTAAAGGGTTGACAGTGGATATGCAATGGAAAGCATTTAAAGATTGCATGGATACCTTTGTGGTCCTACTTTTTAGTTTATCTCCTAACTCCCTAAATTCACCTTGTAGGACCTCATCCCGTTTTTTACTTATATTGTTGGTACCTATGTGCACCACGACCACTGGCTGTTCACCCTCCCATTCCAGAATGTCCTGCAGCCGCTCAGAGACATCCTTGACCCTTGCACCAGGGAGGCAACATACCATCCTGGAGTCTCGTATGCGGCCGCAGAAACGCCTATCTATTCCCCTTACAATTGAATCCCCTAACACTATAGCTCTCCCACTCCTTTTCCTTCCCTCCTGTGCTGCAGAGCCACCCATGCTGCAATGAACTCGGCTGCTGCTGTCTTCCCCTGATGAGAAATCTCCCCCAACAGTATTCAAAAGAGAATATCTGTTTAGGAGGGAGATGACCCCAGGGGACCCCTGCACTACCTGCCTACTGCTACGCTGTCTAGTGGCCACCCCTTCCCTTTCTGTCTGCGTAGCCTTTACCTGCGGTGTGGCCAACTCACTGAACGTGCTATTCATGACTTTCTCAGCATCTCGGATGCTCCAGTATGAATCCAATCGCAGCTCCAGACGCTCAATGCGGTCTGCCAGAAGCTGCAGCTGGACACATTTCCTGCACACATAGTCGTCAGGGACACTGGAAGTATCCCTGATTTCCCACATGCTGCAGGATGAACAAACCACGGGGCCGATCTCAGCTGCCATGACCTACCCAATACTTGCCTCAACTTTTGAAGCTTTCTCCTTTGAAATGAACTTACCTGGCCTTACCTCACTTGGAGTGAAGCTCATCCTCCGCCTCTTCTCGTCGAAGCCTCTTGAGTCAAAACCTCAAATCTCCACTCTTTCACTGGCTGCTTTCCACAGGCCGCTCTGCTTGAGGTAATCCTCTATTTATTTGTTTGAGATTTTCAAACTGTTTGGTCACCTGACCTCGATTGCCCAATCAGCTGCTTTCTGCTGAGTCTGAGCTATTCAAATATTGATTGTCTAATCAATGGCTTTCTGCTGAGCTATTCAAATCTTGATTGATTTGTTTGCACAGTCCAACTGCCAAAACTGCCAGAATCTCTCGAGTCAAAGCCTCAATTCTCCACTCCTTCACTGGCACACTCACTCACTGGCTGCTTTTATGAGAGAAAGCTGGCAGGGAACATAAAAACTGACTGTAAAAGATTTTATAGATATATGAAAAGAAAAAGATTGGTCAAGACAAATGTAGGTCCCTTACAGTCAGAAACAGGTGAATTGATCATAGGGAACAAAGACATGGCAGACCAATTGAATAACTACTTTGGTTCTGTCTTCACTAAGGAGGACTTAAATAATCTTCTGGAAATAGTAAGCGACCGAGGGTCTAGTGAGATGGAGGAACTGAGGGAAATACATGTTAGTAGGGAAGTAGTGTTAGGTAAATTGAAGGGATTAAAGGCAGATAAATCCCCAGGGCCAGATGGTCTGCATCCCAGAGTGCTTAAGGAAGTAGCCCAAGAAATAGTGGATGCATTAGTGATAATTTTTCAAAACTCCTTTGATTCTGGATTAGTTCCTGAGGATTGGAGGGTGGCTAATGTAACCCCACTTTTTAAAAAAGGAGGGAGAGAAAAACCAGGGAATTATAGACTGGTGAGTCTGACATCGGTGGTGGGGAAAATGCTAGAGTCGGTTATCAAAGATGTGATAACAGCACATTTGGAAAGAGGTGAAATCATCGGACAAAGTCAGCATGGACTTGTGAAAGGAAAATCATGTCTGACGAATCTTATAGAATTTTTTGAAGATGTAACTAGTAGAGTGGATAGGGGAGAGCCAGTGGATGTGGTATATTTAGATTTTCAAAAGGCTTTTGACAAGGTCCCATACAGGAGATTAGTGTGCAAACTTAAAGCACATGGTATTGGGGGTATGGTATTGATGTGGATAGAGAACTGGTTGGCAGACAGAAAGCAAAGAGTGGGAGTAAACGAGACCTTTTCAGAATGGCAGGCAGTGACTAGTGGGGTACCGCAAGGCTCAGTGCTGGGACCCCAGTTATTTACAATATATATTAATGATTTAGACGAGGGAATTAAATGCAGCATCTCCAAGTTTGCAGATGACACGAAGCTGGGCGGCGGTGTTAGCTGTGAAGAGGATGCTAAGAGGATGCAGGGTGACTTGGATAGGTTAGGTGAGTGGGCAAATTCATGGCAGATGCAATTTAATGTGGATAAATATGAGGTTATCCACTTTGGTTGCAAGAACAGGAAAACAGATTATTATCTGAATGGTGGCCGATTAGGAAAAGGGGAGGTGGAACGGGACCTGGGTGTCATTGTACAACAGTCATTGAAGGTGGGCATGCAGGCACAGCAGGCGGTGAAAAAGGCAAATTGTATGTTGACATTCATAGCAAAAGGATTTGAGTACAGGAGCAGGGAGGTGCTACTGCAGTTGTACAAGGCCTTGGTGAGACCGCTCCTAGAGTATTGTGTGCAGTTTTGGTCCCCTAATCTGAGGAAAGACATTCTTGCCATAGAGGGAGTACAGAGAAGGTTCACCAGACTGATTCCTGGGATAGCAGGACTTTCATATGAAGAAAGACTGGATCAACTAGGCTTATACTCACTGGAATTTAGAAGATTGAGGGGGGATCTTATTGAAACGCATTAAATTCTAAAGGGATTGGACAGGCTAGATGCAGGAAGATTGTTTCCGATGTTGGGGAAGTCCAGAATGAGGGGTCACAGTTTAAGGATAAAGGGGAAGCCGTTTAGGACCGAGATGAGGAAAAACTTCTTCACACAGAGAGTGGTGAATCTGTGGAATTCTCTGCCACAGGAAACAGTTGAGGCCGGTTCATTAGCTATATTTAAGAGGAAGTTAGATATGGCCCTTGTGGCTAAAGGGATCGGGGGTATGGAGAGAAAGCAGGTACAGGTTTCTGAGTTGGATGATCAACCATGATCATACTGAATGGCGGTGCAGGCTCGAAGGGCCAAATGGCCTACTCCTGCATCTATTTTCTATGTTTCTATGTGCTGCTAATGAAAAGGCGGGTGGAGTTGTGAGTGGTGGGAATTCTCCTGAAGTCAATAACCATCTCCTTTGTCTTGTTGACATTGAAGAAGAGGTTACTTGTCTGACAGCAAGCCTCGAGCTCTTCCACTTCTCTCTGTAAACCATCCCACTATTGTTGGTGCTAGCCTCACCATTGTCATGTCATTGGCAAAATTAATAATGTGATTACTCGAGTGTTTGGCCATGCAGTCCTGTGTGAGCAAAGTGTACATCAATGGGCTCAGCACACAGTCCTGGGGGACACCCATGCTGAGGATGATGGGGAAAGAGAACCGGTTGTGCATCCTGACTATCTGAGGTCTGATCGTTAAGAAGTCGAACACCTAGTTGCATCGAGGTGTACTTAGACCAAGGAGTAGGAGTTTGTTCACCAGACTCCTGTGAGACAATGGTGTTGAATGTTGAACTGTAATCCAGAAACAGCATTCTGACATAAGTGTCCTTGTTTCCTTTGTGTGTCAGGGCCAGGTGCATAACAGATATCATGGCATCTGTCGTAGAATGGTTCTGTCAGTAACCATACTGGTGAGGTTCCAATGTGCTTTTGATTAATGCCATTATCGGCCATTCAAAGCACTTCATGATGATTGGTGTCAGTGCTATTGGATGGTAGTCATTTAGTTTATAAGGAACTAGAGAAGAAGAGATTCAGAAAGCAAGAAGAGAGAAATGAGAGTGATGTGGAGCAATGACTGGGTAATTCCATTCACCTCTGTCCATCTTCCAGCCCTTAAATCTCCTTTAATTGGACTGGCAAACAGAGGTGCATTTTAATGACCCAGAGATTCAGAGGATCTGGTGAATGGAATTCAGCAGAGGCCTGACCAGCAACATGGATCATGCCTGGGTCATGCTTGCCAAATGCTCACAGGAAGCATTATTTCAAAGAAGAATCTGTGGGGTGGAAAGTTGATGCAGGAAACAAGTTATGAGGCATAAATGTGGAGGGTTAATGGGAGGGTAGGTGAGGAGGATGAGTGTGGGTGACAAGAGATTACAATCCTGTAAGTATGGAAGCAGCAAAGATGCAAATATTTGGCATAAGATGGAGGAGATTTAAACCAATAAATGGTGGTTGCGTATGTGATTATTCTGTGATGTTCCACCACTATTCCATTTCCACAAATGTGGAAGCCATCTGGTACATCAGAGTTTCTGCAGAGTAAGCTCCTTAGACCAATTGCCCCTGTAATATTGCCATTCCAAACCTAATCAAAATGCCGAGATAGAATTTTGTCCCTTTGGCTTTAGTTCATCAAGTATCTCAGACAGTGCCTTATCACATTGCCTGCAGACCAACTCAGTTTGTGTTACAGACGGTGCCTTATCCCAACGGCTGCTGACCAACTCAGTTTGTGTTACAAATGGTGTCATATCCCATTGCCCGCTGATCAACTCAGTTTGTGTTACAAATGGTGTCATATCCCATTGCCCGCTGATCAACTCAGTTTGTGTTACAAATGGTGTCATATCCCATTGCCCGCTGATCAACTCAGTTTGTGTTACAGCTACCTGGGTAATGTCAGCTTTGATTCAACTGCTCCTGTAGTGGTTATTCTAAGAAACCAGCCTATCTAGTATATTCTGTTGATTATCCTGTAAAGTATTAACACAGACAATTCCTTTGCTTGAATCTGTGCTACTTGAAAACCACATTAAATTGATTACCTTAGTGATTATCAGGTTCAGTGGCTTTGAATTACTTGTCTGATTATCTGTCAGCCTGATGTCAATTTATTTAAAGAGCATCGAGCTTTGATATAGAGGTATAGAAATCACAAACTAACAAAGTGCACGAGACCACAGATCACCCATCTGGCCTCTCCACTCTGTGCTTGTGTTCATCTAGCACTCCTGTCTATTCTTTATACTCCGTCACCACATCAATGATTCCTTTCCCATCAGTTTCATTTCCACGTTTTCTCTGAAGAATGTAGCTAATTTGCCCACTGTGCTTGTGCCATCTTATCAAAAGAGCTCAACGATTGGTCCATATCCCCAACGTTGTGTCTTTGAACTGAAGGATAGACTCTATTTCCCTCCCACAGATACGGATTGATCTAATTAGTATTTTCACTGAATTGACTTCAATTGTATTAAATTGTACAAAGATGCAGCAAAAAGGCTGTCTTGCATTCTGTTCATACAGATCAGATCAGTACACAGTGCTTTGAGGTAGAACAAAGTAAAAGAATAAAGTGTGATAGTTACAGAGAAAATGCTGTAGGTAAACAATAAGGTACAATCTCACAGTGAGGTAGATTGTGAGGTCAAGAGTCCATTTTATCATATTAGGGAACCATTTAATAGTCTTATAGAGGTGAGGTAGAAGCTATCATTGAGCCTGGTAATATGTGCTTGCAGGCTTTTGCATCTTCTGCCCGATAGGAGAGAGGAGAAGAGAGAATGTCTGCATTGGGTGTGGCAGTGGGAAGTATAGACAGAGTCCATGGAGGGAGACTGGTTTCTGTGATGTGCTGCGCTGTGTTCACACCTCTCTGCAGTTGTTGTACCAAAAGCGGTGATACCTCCAGATGGGATGCTTTCTATAGTGCATTGATAAAACTTGGTGAAGGTCAATGGGGTCATGCCAAATTTCCTTTTCCTTCTGAGGAAGTAAGATGTTGCAGAGGTTTCTTGGCTGTGGTGTCCACGTGGTTGGACCAGGACAGGCCTTGAGCATCAAATACTCAGACATACTAATTCCATTTACCCTGACTTGTTCCATAGCCGCCTATGTCTAAGAGACTGAGGTGTTTGTCCAGGTAGATTTAAAATATGAATCACACTTTGCATTAGTAACACAAACCCATCATGGAACACTTCCTGCCAGTGGCTGTGAGGTCTGATAGTGAGTCTGGTTGCGTAGGGTGCCGCCCAGAGACTGACATTTACCTGGTTAACTGAATGCTATGTGCAGATTGTGTGCAGTATGCTATGGTAGTGGGTATTCCTCAGAAAGTATTTCATTGGGGGGGTGTACAGAGATTGTGAAAGCTGTGATTCAAATGTATCTGACATTCTTATGTTTCAAATTCCTCCTGCAGTTTTCAGCTCCTCTGTGTTCTGAAAATACATTTTGTTTGGTAATGTTCCTGCAATACACCAAGGGACAATTTACTGCATTAAATGTTCAATATAAATACAGCTTGTTACAGATCGATGAACATTTCAAGGAATTTTGATGAAGGGGCGTTTATCTAAAGCATTAATCCATTTTGCTGTTGTTGATAGCAAACCGGATAAGTGCCTGTCACATCTTCTCTAATTTAGCATTTGTTTTACCTGACTCTTTCTTGATCTGATGGTGAAACCAGAATTGGCCTTCTCTATAATATAAGACATACTGACTCTCAATATTGGTTGGATGCCCAATGCTTGCAACATAGAGGTTACTATTAATATTTTATAGATGTCACTTGGGTCAAAGATGACATGAACTTTAATCACTGCCCTGATTCTTGCTTTTGAAGGCAGAATTTTTCTATGGCTTCCATCGGAAACAGAACATCTGTGCAGCAGAAGAATCTTTCAGTAAATCCCCTCAAATGTCAACACATTCCCTGGGTGTATGTGCATTGCAATGATAAGCAGAAACATAGACAGTAATTATTCACTTATCGTGTTTCAGCATGACATTTTACCTCGTCAAATTAGCTGGAGATCAGAGTGAAAACGGGTGTACATTGTGAATAAAACAAGGCTGGTATTTAATTTGCATGGAAGCTTTAATTCATGATGTTTGTACATCATTGGACTGTGGCCACACATTCAGGTGGCAATCCATAATGTTGGAACAGTTAACAGCTGGTAGAGTCACTTCCGCATAACTTCAGGGCTTCAGATTCAATCCTGTCAGTGAGGAGTTTGTATGTTCTTCATGTCAGTTTCCTCTGGGTACTCTGGTTTCATCCCACATTTCAAAGATACTCAGGCTGGAATATTAATTGCCTACTCTAGTTGAACCTAGTGAGTGGGTGAATGGGAATTCTGGGGGAATTGATGGGAATATAGAGATGATAACCCTCCCATGGACTCACCTATCATCTCAAAGCTTATACATGTTTCCCTCTCCCCACCTTCTTATTCTGCCATCTACTTCCTTTCCAGTCCTAATGAAGGGTTTAGGCCCAAAATGTTGATCATTTATTCCTCTCCATAGATGTTACCTGGCTTGCTGAGTTCATCACAGCATTTTGTGTGTGTTACTGAATATTTCCAGTGTCTGCAGAATCTCTTGTGTTTGTAACCTAATACTACTACTACTACGTCGACTCAGACCTAGGGGGCTGGCGTCGGGCATGATGATGGACTCTCCACTCTTCTCTCTCTCTCATCAGTGCATTCAGTTCATCTACAGTAGCCACGCCGCTATCTTCTAGGAGTGTGTTGACCATAGTCTTGGGAGAGTTCATCCTCCCATGCTTGGGCTCCCATGTGATAACTAGGCTGGCAGGTAGCTCGGGGTGGTGTAGACAGTGCCCCGCTAGTTGCAGTCTTCTCGCCTCGATTTTAGTGGTGAGCATCGGTAGGTCATCATAGAACTCGACGTTTGTCATATGCTGTTGCCAACTCACATCAAGATCCATCCGGAGCAATAACAGTAATAAAAAAACCTGGACTATTCCTCTTCCCACACTGTCTCTTGCAAAAATGCTAACCCCTTCTCACAATTCCTCCATCTCCGCCGCATCTGCTCTCGGGATGAGGCCTTTCATTCCAGGACGAAGGAGATGTCTTCCTTTTTTAAACAAAGGGGCTTCCCTTCTTCCACCATTAACTCTGCTCTCAAATGCATCTCTCCCATTTCCCGCACATCTGCCCTCACCCCATCCGCCCACCACCCCACTCGGGATACGGTTCCCCTTGTCCTCACCTACCACTCCACCAGCCTCCGGATCCAACGTATAATTCTCCGTAACTTCCGCCACCTCCAACGGGATCCCACTACCAAGCACATCTTTCCCTTCTCCCCTCTTTCTGCTTTCCGCAGGGATCACTCCCTACGGGACTCTCTTGTCTATTCATCCCCCCCATCCCTTCCCATCGATCTCCCTCCTGGCACTTATCTTTGCAAGCGGAACAAGTGCTACACCTGCCCTTACATTTCCTCCCTCACCACCATTCAGGGCCCCAGACAGTCCTTCCAGGTGCAGCGACACTTCACCTGTGAGTCAGCTGGTGTGGTATACTGCGTCCGGTGCTCCCGGTGTGGCCTTTTATATATTGGCGAGACCCGACACAGACTGGGAGACCGTTTCGCTGAACACCTACGCTCTGTCTGCCAGAGAAAGCAGGATCTCCCTGTGGCCACACATTTTAATTCCACGTCCCATTCCCATTCTGATATGTCTATCCATGGCCTCCTCTACTGTTAAGGTGAAATCACACTCAGGTTGGAGGAACAACACCTTATATACCGGCTGGGTAGCCTCCAACCTGATGGCATGAACATTGACTTCTCTAACTTTCATTAATGCCCCTCCTCCCCTTCTAACCCCATCCCTGATATATTTAGTTTTTTCCCCCCTCCCTTTTTTTCTTTCTCTCTCTGCCCACCACTCTGCCTGTTCTCCATCTCCCGCTGGTGCTCCCCTCCCCCTTTCTTTCTCCCTAGGCCTCCCATCCCATGATCCTTTCCCTTCTCTAGCTCTGTATCCCTTTCTGGCTCTCAGCTTCACCCCACCCCCTCCAGTCTTCTCCTATCATTTCGCATTTCCCCCTCTCCCTCCTACTTTCAAATCTCTTACTATCTTTCCTTTCAGTTAGTCCTGATGAAGGGTCTCGGCCCGAAATGTCGACAGCGCTTCTCCCTATAGATGCTGCCTGGCCTGCTGTGTTCCACCAGCATTTTGTGTGTGTTGGTTGAATAAAAAAACAGGATTAGTTGACGGTCGGAATGGACTTGGGTGGTCTCTCACTGACTCTGTGATTTGTACTAAAAATCTGACAGAACAATCTATGAGAATTGAGATCAGCTGGTTCACCTGTAGAGTTGGAGGGTTGTGGAGATGGAGCCCTCTCAGATGTGCCCAGCATCCAAGGCTAGGAGTAAGCTATATCACAAACATCTCTTTCACAGTTAAATGTGAAATAGATATTTTGGTTCCCCAAAGCCCTGGTGCATTTATGCCTGTGAGTGTCTTGCTTTTGATGTTTGCCAAATATCCCAAGGTGTTATAGCAAAGTAAAATTTGACAAAGCGCCACATAAAAAAAATCTATAAAGAGTGGAAGTTTGAGTTTGAGCTATGCTGCTATCACAATACAATAAATTTCCTGATATTTGTCAGTGATAATAACCCTGACTCTGATTCTGAACTCAGTTAAAGAGCCAGGGCTTAAGAAATGAGGAGGAGACTGGTGAGGAGCAGTGAAAGGTTAGGGAGGGGGAGAGAACTCCAGAGCATTGGGCAGCTGAAAGGTTGGGGGGTGGGGGGGGAGAGAATTCCAGAGCATTGGGAAGTTGAATGCATGGTGTCAGGAATTTAGTGGACAACCAGAGACTTTTTTTCCAGGGTGGAAATGGCGAAAGCTATGGGGGCATCATTTTAAGATTATTGGAGGAAAGTCAGGAGGGTGGGATGGTACTAGAGCACAGAAAATGGTGGATGTATGGAATGTGCTGCTGTTGGGTGGTGGTAGAGGCAGATATATTAGGGACATTTAATAAACTCTTAAATAGGCAGATGGATGATAGAGAAATGGAGGGTTATGTGGGTGGGAATGGTTAGATTGATTTAGATTAAGTTTAAAAGATTAAAGCAACATGTTGGGCTGAAGGGCTTGTATGCTGTATTGTTCTGCATTTATGCTCTATGTTCTATGTTTGGTGTTCTATGTTCTATGTCCTATGTTCTGTGTTCAGTGTGTTGTTCTTTTCAGTGTTCTATGTTCTATGTTCTGTGCTCTATGAAGATAATTAGGGAGGATCGAGAATCAGAACTGGAAGAATGCAAAAATCTTGTGTTGCCTGGAATGAGTTAGGGTTGAAACCATATCTTGTCTGTCTGTGTGCATTATTAAACCACTTACAAAGCACTCAACATCGAGTTCCACATTCTCAGAAATTCCTTTCTCTCTGGAATGAGGCAGGATACGTCATTCTAGCAGGAGCTCCCAACCTAGGGTCCACGTACCCCTTGGTTAATGGAAGGGGTCCATAGCATAAGAAAGGTTTGGGAACCCTTGTTCTTGAGGGAAAGCTAATTAGAACAGAGTTGGTATAAAAATGTAAAACAACAAGGTGTTTACTCATTTTCCATTCCCTGTCCTCCATTATTTCTCATCTCTCAATGAATTTGTGCTTTCATTCCTCACCAAAGCTGCAGTTCAGACAAACCCTCAAGGCAACCATGAAGAATGCACATCTTTCAGCTGAGACACAGTTAGTCACAAGTGAGCACCTTTGCGATTCTAAGAGTTAATTAAGACTGGTCTATTAACCCCCAAGGGGGTTTCAATAGCAGTTGTGCTGACATTTGCCCCAGCTACTAAAGCACATTAATTCTCAGGGAAAGAAGTGAAGGCTTTAGAGAGACTCCATTTAACCTCATCCTATAAATCTGTTAGACAGCTCAGAGGAGGGCAGCATTTACTGAGAAAATGAAACCAAGGAGGTTAGAATTGATAAAGATAATGAGCCTGTTTCAGCCAAGGATTTTTGTCAGCTGAGTATCTCAGACCTGATTACCTGCCGACGGGCTGTATACACATAAGAAATGTAAGATGTACCACTGAGTTTCTGTAATTAAAATCTGGGAACCATAGACTGTACATTATCAATCATAAACCTGCAAGATTAAAGGGCATGTTAAATTAACCTGTTTTTGTAAAGCTTGGTTTACTTTGTGCAAACATACTTTTCAATCTGAACAATGACAATATGCTGGAGTGTCCCCCTCCCAGCTGGGACCGTGAGTCCAAGTAGTGGACCTGGAATGTTGTAACACATCTTCACTAAATCACGATCACAGTAATGTGTGAATCCCAGTAGGAGTAAAGGATCACTGAATCATTCCTATAAAATCTTAGAAGCAAAAATGTTGCTAATTAGAACATTTATATTTGGTAAGTATTGATTTTACTATTTCACTGACAGGTGATTTTCTCTAATGACATGGAGATTGCAAACTCCTTTGACAATTTATGAAAGCCAACTCTCTCATGGATAATTACACTGGCTCATCTAGCTACACTGCCTTGTGGTTTTGCCACATTTTGCTCACAAGCTTTTTGGCATGATAACTATCTGGCTGACATGCAGCTTGTAGTGTTGTGGCTCCACAGCTGCAGTGTCCGAGATTGGTCCTGAACTTTGACACTGTCAGTGTGAAGTTTGAATGTTCTTTTTGTGACTGGGATTGTTAGCAAAACAAACTATCTTGATCAGACAAATAAATGCAGACTCCAAGAAGACTAGGATCAAGCTTACTTTACTTTATTTATGAGCTATATCACAGGGAGACTGCCTTACAATCAGGTGTCCTGACTCCAAATAAGCAGTAGAAAGTTCTTTCTTTTATACAGTACAGAAACAAGATACTTGGGATTTTAGCCCTAACCATCAAAATAAAAACCAGGAGCAAATAGGTACATCCATAGGACAAGGTATTGTTAATCATAGAACAGATAGCAACTAAGTCATATGAATGTGTGTTCCCCTTTTCAGTATTCAGTGCTGCATCCTGATTATGAAAGACTGTCTGCTAGATTACAGAAGTTCATTAGGTTAACAAGTTCAAATTGAAAAATGCAAGTTAGTTACTTAGTTCATTTATCCTTTCCTGACCCTACGACCAGCTAGTCTGGACTGATTTTATGGCTGATTCTGTGCAAAATTTTAGCAACACCAGAAGAATAGGGAAGTTTCCTATTTTCATAACTTTAAGGGTCATAATGGAAAAGTACTAGCAACTCTGGTGCTATCAGACAAATAATCCTTTATTCTTCTGCAGGGATTCCCCCGTCACATTCCAACATGATGTAGTTTGGTGAGTTAATTGTCTATTGTAAACTTCCCCTTGTGCAGCTGATGAGAATGTGCGGAGAGATTAGTCAGGATCACTGTCATTGTCAGCACAGACTTGATGGGCAGAAGGTTTTCCTTTAAAAATGAGTTTTCTTTGTCACATCAAAGCATTAAAACATACAGTGAAATGTGTCAACTGCGTCAGTGACCAACACAGTCAGATTGCGTGCTGGGGGCAGCCCACAAATAGAACAGTTAATGTAACATAGAAATACATTCAAATCAGCATGAATTAATCAGTCTGATGGCCTGATGGAAGAAGTTGTTCCGGAGCCTGTTGGTCCTGGCTTTAATGCTACGGTACCATTTCCCAGACGGCAGCAACTGGAATAGATTGTGGTTGGGGTGACTCGGGTCCCCAGTGATCCCTTGCACCCTTTTTTCACACCTGACTTTGTAAATATTCTGAATCATGGGAAGTTCACAACTATAGATCCGCTGGGCTGTCCACACCACTCTCTGCAGGATCCTGTGATTAAGGGAGGTACAGTTCCCATACCAGGCAGTGATGCAGCCAGTCAGGATGCTCTCAATTATGCCCCTGTAGAAAGTTTTTAGGATTTGGGTGTCCATACCAAACTTCCTCAACTGTCTGAGGTGAAAGAGATGCTGTTGTCCCTTTTTCACCACACAAACCACATGAGATCCTTGGTGATGTTTATGCCGAGGAATTTAAAGCTGTTCACCCTCTCAACCCCAGATCCATTGATGTCATTAGGGGTTAGTCTGTCTCTATTTCTCCTGTATCCAAACCAGCTCCTTTGTTTTTGTGACATTGAGGGAGAGGTTGTTCTCTTGACACCGATGTGTCAGAGAGATGACTTCTTTTCTGTAGGCCACCTCGTTCTTGTTTGAGATAAGGCCAATTAATGTAATGTGGCAAATTTAATTAGTAGATTAGAGCTGTGGGTGGCGACACAGTCATGGGTATACAAGGAGTAAAGGAAGGGACTTAGTACACAGCTCTGAGGGGCTCCTGTGTTGAGAGTCAGAGGGGTGGAGGTGAGGGAGCCCACTCTTACCACCTGCCAGCAATCTGGCAGAAAGTCCAGGATCTAGATGCACAAGGCAGGGCAAGGATGAGGCCTCTGAACTAACGGATTGGAAGGGATAGTGGATGTGAGGGGGACTGTTGTATTTCTTCAGATGCACAGTGAATGTATCATTATATATGTGCTTCATATGGATAAGGTGCATTATGTCAGATGTTGTGGTCCATGTAGGGACCAATGACATGGGTAGGAAGAGTGAGGAGGTCCTGAAAGGTGAGTTTAGGGAGTTACGCACCAGGTTAAAGGACAGGACCTCCAGAATAGCAATCTCAGGATTGCTACCAGTGCCATGTGCAGGCGGATTTAGAAGTAGTAAGATAGCGCAGATCAACACGTGGTTGAAGACATGGTGCAGGAGGGAGGACTTCAGATTTATAGATAATTGGGTAGTTTTCCAGGGAAAGTGGGACCTGTTCTGGCGGATGGTTTACATCTGAACTGGAGGGGGACAAATATTCTTGCAGGTAGGTTTGCTAGAGAGGCTCCAGTGGATTTAAACTAGATACAAGAGTGGAGGGGAACCAAAGTGTAGGAACAGATGTATGGGAGAAGGAAGAAAAAGAAGATAGTAAAGTAGTTTCCACCGTTAGAAATAAACAGAGAGTAAGAGGTGGAGAATTTCTTAAATGCATTACTTTTAATGCTAGAAGCATTGTAGGAAAGGTGGATGAGTTTAGAGCATGGATTGATACCTGGAAATATGATGTTGTAGCTATTAGTGAAACATGGTTGCAGGAGGGGTGTGATTGGCAACTAAATATTCCTGGATTTCGTTGCTTCAGGTGTGATAGAATCGGAGGGACAAGAGGGTGAGGTCTTGCATTGCATGTCAGAGAAAATATTACAGCGCTGCTCTGGCAGGATAGATTAGAAGGCTCATCTAGGGAGTCTATTTGGGTGGAATTGAGGAATGGGAAAGGTGTAGTAACACTTATAGGGGTGTATTATAGACCACCTAATGGAGAGTGAGAATTGGAGGAGCAAATTTGTAAGGAGATAGCAGATATTTGTAGTAAGCACAGGGTTGTGATTTTGGGAGATTTTAATTTTCCACACATAGACTGGGAAGCCCATTCTGTAAAAGGGATGGATGGTTTGGAGTTTGTAAAATGTGTGCAGGATAGTTTTTTGCAGCAATACATAGAGGCAGCAACTAGAGAAGGGGCAGTTTTGGATCTCCTGTAAGGGAATGAGATAAGTCAGGTGACGGAGGTATGTGTTGGGGAGCATTTTGGGTCCAGTGCTCACAATGCCATTAGTTTCAATATAATTATGAAGAAGGATAGGACTGGACCCAGGGTTGAGATTTCTGATTGGAGACAGGCTAACTTTGAGGAGATGCAAAAGGAGTTAGAAGAAGTGGATTGGAACAATTTGTTTTATGGGAAGGATGTAATAAAGAAATGGAGGTCATTTAAAGGTGAAATTTTGAGGGTACAGAATCTTTATGTTCCTATTAGGTTGAAAGGAAAGGTTAAAAGTTTGAGAGAGCCATGGTTTTCAAGGGATATTGGAAACTTGGTTCGGAAAAAGCGAGATATCTACAATAAATATAGGCAGCATGGAGTAAATGAGGTGTCGAGGAATATGAAGAATGTAAAAAGAATCTTAAGAAAGAAATTAGAAAAGCTAAAAGAAGATACGAAGTTGCTTTGGCAAGTAAGGTGAAAATAAATCCAAAGGGTTTCTACAGTTATATTAATAGTAAAAGGATAGTGAGGGATAACATTGGTCCCTTAGAGAATCAGAGTGGACAGCTATATGTTGAGCCAAAAGAGGTGGGGGAGATTTTGAACAATTTCTTTTCTTCGGTATTCACTAAGGAAAAGGATATTGAATAGTGTAAGGTAAGGGAAACAAGTAGGGAAGTTATGGAAACTATGACGATTAAAGAGGAGGAAGTATTGGTGCTTTTAAGGAATATAAAAGTGGATAAATCTCCGAGTCCTGATAGGATATTTCCTAGGACCTTGAGGGAAGTTAGTGTAGAAATAGCAGGGGTTCTGACAGAAATATTTCAAATGTCATTAGAAACGAGGATGGTGCCGGAGGATTAGCATATTGCTCATGTTGTTCCATTGTTTAAATAGGGTTCTAAGTGTAAACCTAGCAATTATAGGCCTGTAAGTTTGATGTCAGTGGTGGGTAAATTAATGGAAAGTATTCTTAGAGATGGTATATATAATTATCTGGATAGACAGGGTCTGATGAGGAACAGTCAATATGGATTTGTGCGTGGAAGGTCATGTTTGACAAATCTTATTGAATTTTTTGAAGAGGTTACGAGGAAAGTTGACGAGGGTAAAGCAGTGAATGTTGTCTATATGGACTTCAGTAAGGCCTTTGACAAGGTTCCATACGGAAGGTTGGTTAAGAAGGTTCAATCGTTAGGTATTAATACTGAAGTAGTAAAATGGATTCAACAGTGGCTGGATGGGAGATGCCAGAGAGTAGTGGTGGATAACTGTTTGTCAGGTTGGAGGCCGGTGACTAGTGGTGTGTCTCAGGGATCTGTACTGGGTCCAATGTTGCTTGTCATATACATTAATGATCTGGTTGATGGGGTGGTAAATTGGATTAGTAAGTATGCAGATGATACTAAGATAGGTGGTGTTGTGGATAATGAAGTAGGTTTTCAAAGCTTGCAGAGAGATTTAGGTCAGTTAGAAGAGAGGGCTGAATGATAGCAGATGGAGTTTAATGCTGATAAGTGTGAGGTACTACATTTTGGTAGGAATAATCAAAATCGGACATACATGGTAAATGGTAGTGCATTGAAGAATGCAGTAGAACAGAGTGATCTAGGAATAATGGTGCATAGTTCCCAGAAGGTGGAATCTCATGTGGATAGGGTGGCGAAGAAAGCTTTTGGTATGCTTTTTTGCTTTGGTATGTTATTTATAGTTGTTCATTATTATTAATCTTATTAAACAATATGTTATTTAAAATTATGAAGGGTTTGATAAGCTGCTGATTATGAAGGAGTCAAGCTCCTGGAGGTGGTGTGGGAATATAGAACTGATTCCCCATGATCTTGGGTGTGTATCTGGTGCAACAGAGAGGTCTGCAATGAGAATACACTTGACATTTTTGACCCACTGTTCTGGTTTTAGAAGGACTGAGGCAAAATATTTCTTTGTGAGTTTAGATTAAGTTCAGAGGCAGAATGCAAATAGTGTTAAAGACTACATCAACTGAGGAAATGCCCTTTATGATATTTATATTAATTGTTATAAATGCCAATATTAACTGTTCACCTACACTATAGAATAGTGGGAAGCCATTTCTTTGTGAAAATTCCTGAACATGATCTCAATCCTGATGTATATTCGAAAGACCCTATCCGTCCTTCCCACAACATCTTTGAACCAGAATTTGTGCCACATAGCATAGTGGTGAGCATGATGCTATTACTGCTTGAGGCATTGGAGCTCAGATTTCATTTCCAATCTCCCATCTAAGGAATTTTTATGTCCTCCTCATGGAATGTGTGGGTTTTCTCTGGGTACTGCAGTTTCTTCCCACAGTCCAAAGACGGATCGGTTAGTGGGTTAATTGGATATTGTAAATTGTCCTGTGATTAGGCTGGAGATAAATCAGGGAGGTTGCTGCGTGGCGTGGCTGGAAGGGCCTATTCTGTGCTGTATCTCGATAAACAAACAAACAAATTAATTAATTAGTTAATTAACACCCTGTTGACACCCAGCATACCCTGATGACACCCTTTCATCCCTTCCCCATTTTCCTCAACACTGATCAACTCACAGACATATTCTCATCCTTACCGGAAGACCACAATCTGTGCAGATTGGTGATAACATCTGATGATCACTACTGGCACACCTCAGGGGTGTGAGCTGAGCCCACTGCTCTTCTCTCTGTATAGCCACGACTGTGTGGCTAAGCACAGCTCAAATACTAGCTATAAATTTGCTGATGATACAACCATTGTTGGTAGAATCGCAGGTGGTGATGAGAGGGTGTGCAGGAGCAGGATATGCCAACTAGTGGAGTGGTGTCCCAGCAACAAACTGGCACTCAATGTCAGTAAGATGAAGGAGCTGATTGTGGACTTCAGGAAGGGTAAGACGAAGGAACACATAGCAATCCTCATAGAGGGATCAGAAGTGGAGAGAGTAAGCAGGTTCAAATTCCTGGGCGTCAAGATCTCTGAGAACCTAACCTGGTCGTAACATATCAATGCAGTTATAAAGAAGACAAGGAAGCGACTATACTTCTCTAGGAGTTTGAAGAGATTTGGTATGTCAACAAATTCAATGAAAAGCTTCTATAAATGTACTGTGGAGAGCAATCTGACAGGCTGATAGTCTGGTATAGAGAAGGGCTGCTGCACAGGACCAAAAGAAGCTACAGAGGGTTGTAAATTTAGTCAGCTCCATCTTGGGTACTAGCCTACAAACTACCCAGGACATCTTCAAGGAACGGTGTCTCAGAATGTCAGCGTTCATTGTTAAGGACCTCCAGCACCCTGTGCACTTTTCCCACTGTTAGCATCAGGTAGGAGATACAGAAGCCTGAAGGCACACACTCAGGATTCAGGAACAGCTTCTTCCCCTCTGCCATCCATTCCCTAAGCAGACATTGAATCCATGAACACTACCTCACTTTTTAAATATACATTATTTCTGTGTTTTGCATGATTTTTAATCTATTCAATATACATATATTGTAATTGATTTACTTAATTTTTATTATTATTATTATTATTATTATTATTTTCTTCTTCTATATTATGTATTGCATGGAACTGTTGCTGCTAAGTTAACAAATTTTGCGACATATGCTGGTGATAATAAACCTGATTCTGATTCATCCTGCACTGGTTACTTTTTATCTTTTATTACTGCTGTTCCATATTTTTTTATAGAACTTCTTGTTTTATAGGAATAGTGCCAGTAATATCATATTGTCATACTTAAGCATTCACCTCTCTCAATCTTCAGGTCATGCCACTCAGGGACTTATGCTAATATTAACTTGTGACTGTATGTGCTGGATCATAACTAAATGTGCAGTGTGTGACTCTATATGCTGTGTTTTACACATAGGCTCCAGAGCAATGATGTTTTGTTTAGCTGTATATACATGAATGTTGAATGACAATTAAACATAAACTTGAAAGACAGGGTTTCATCTGACTAGGCTGCTCCTGTCCCACTTTGTCATAGAAGTTAAAGAGCTGGAAAATGATACCCATAACCTTTATTTTCTCCACCATGTTCAGAGTTTTCAACCAAGGGTGATACTTCAGTCAGTGAGGAAATGAAGTTGGTTGGAAAGATTGCATATCATTCTAGTTCAATTATACTTCTTTTTGAGTTTTAAAGAACAGTGCCCTTTATTGTAAGCCTTGCAATGCACCTTATAACATCATTGTGGGAGATATTTTGCAAAGCAATCAGCAATATATACTGGCCTCCTTTGTCCGGATGATCACAGAAGATGCAAACATGTACAGTTGACTATTTCTGAACATCCTTTGTAAACCGCCCCAAAAAGTTATTTAAATAAATTATAGATTTATTCATGTAACCATATAACCATATAACAATCACAGCACGGAAACAGGCCATTCCGGCCCTCCTAGTCCGTGCCGAACTCTTAATCTCACCTAGTCCCACCTACCCGCACTCAGCCCATAACCCTCCACTCCTTTCCTATCCATATACCTATCCAATTTTACCTTAAATGACACAACTGAACTGGCCTCTACTACTTCTACAGGAAGCTCATTCCACACAGCTATCACTCTCTGAGTAAAGAAATACCCCCTCGTGTTTCCCTTAAACTTTTGCCCCCTAACTCTCAAATCATGTCCTCTCGTTTGAATCTCCCCTACTCTCAATGGAAACAGCCTATTCACGTCAACTCTATCTATCCCTCTCAACATTTTAAATACCTCGATCAAATCCCCCCTCAACCTTCTACGCTCCAATGAATAGAGACCTATCTTGTTCAACCTTTCTCTGTAACTTAAGTGCTGAAACCCAGGTAACATCCTAGTAAATCGTCTCTGCACTCTCTCTAATTTATTGATATCTTTCCTATAATTTTATTCCAAACCTGTTTGGCTGTATTAGGTAGAGTTCTGAAACTCCTGAATATCTTTCAGATCTCAATAATCTCCACTTGCATTGCTAACCATGTACTTGTCTAAAGATCTATCTAAAGATGTCAATTTAGCACTAAATGTAAAATGGTAGACTATTCATTAGGTGAAATTATCTTGCAGGGGCCCTACACCCATTCATAGCCCAATGAAGATGCATAAACACACCACACCCCGCACACACACACACACACACACACACACACACACACACACACACACACACACACACACACACACACACACACACACACACACACACACACACACACACACACACACACACACACACACACACACACACTTGAACTGAATATTCAGCTCTGGAAGTTAAAGCAGAAGAGCTAAATTTAGTGCAGCATTAGGAACTATTGCTTGAAATGACATGCCTCTGTTGGTGTTTTATATTTTGAAGTGTGCTGTGCACAGATAACTTTGTGGCCACCTGCTATTGGCAACGATCAGCCTTGTCTATGAGCACTCTGTTCTAAGGCTGAAAATAAATGGCCAATGACAAGTCTCAGCTTAAGGGAAATAATCTTTCTTATTCCAGATGCCAACTAAGAGCACCCTTTGTCCCTGAAGATTTAATTTTACATGGGATAATATTTCCTGGAGCAATATTTATCCCTTTGGCAGTATCACTCAAAAACAGAGTTTTTTGGCTATTATCTCATTGCTGTTTTGGTAACTTATGCTTCCCACATTATCGCATGGACAGTACTTCCAAACCAATGAATTTCCAGACTCTGCTTCCAAACCAGTGCTCTGTTTCCAAACCAGCCAGTGCATTTCCAGATTCTGCATCCAAACCAGCCAGTGTTGGAGATTTGGATGATAAAATTGATGGCTTTGTGGCCAAGTCTGCAGATGATACAAAGATAGGTGGAGAAGCAAGTAGTGTTGAGGAAGCAGAGAGACTACAGAATGACTTAGACAGATGAGGAGAATGGATAAAGAGGTAGCAGATCATATGTATGGTCATGCACTTTAGTAGTAGGAATAAAAGCATAGAAAGTTTTCTAAACAGGGAGAAAATTCATAAATCTGAGGTGCAAAGAGATTTGGGAGTCCTCATGCAGGATTCCCCAAAGGCTAATTTGCAGGTTGAATCAGAGGGGAGGAAGGCAGAGGCAATGTTAACATCCATTTCAAGAGGACTAGAATATAAAAGCAAGGATGCAATACTAAGGTTGTATAAGGTATCAGTGAGGCCTCACTGGAGTGCTGTGAGCAGTTTTGGGCCCTTTATTTAAGAAAGGATATGCTGACATTGGAGAGGGTTCAGAGGACGTTCACAAGAATGATTCAAGGAATGAAAGTGTTATCATATGAGCAGCAATTGAAGTCTCTGGGCCTGTACTCACTGGAATTTAGGAGAATGAGGGAGTGTCTCATAGAAACCTATCAAATATTGAAAGGCCAAAATACAGTGGATGTGAAGAAGAATGTTTCCTTTGGTGCAAGAGTCTAAGACCAGAGGGTCCAACCTCAGAATAAAGGAAGATCCATTTAGAACAGAGATGAGGAGGAATTTCTTTAACCAGGTGGATGTAAGTCTTTGGAATTCATTGCCACAGGTGGTCGTGGAAGCAAAGGTTGATCAGTTCTTGATTAGTCAGGGCATGAAAAGTTATGGGAAGAAGGCAAGAGATTGAGGTTAAGAAGGAAATGGATCAGCCATGATGAAATGGCAAAGCAGAAATGTTGGACTAAATGGCCTAATTCTTCTCCTATGTCTTATCATCTTATGGTCTAAGTTCTTTGCATGCCAGTTGTTGCTTGACTGAGTAGGACTTCTCTCTAAGGTAGAAGACTGTGTGTTCCAGTCTTACTCTATAGATTTGAGTTATAGAACTTTTGTTGAGATCTTAAACAGAGGTCCTGTCTGTTCAAGAATTGGTGGGGGAAGGTGACCAGCTCCACAGAGATGGTCAGTTCAAAGTTGAGTCTATTACCTTATATACAAGTGCATGTCTGGACAGGTGTAATGAAAAACTAACTTGCAGTAGCATCATAGGTACATAGCATCAGATAAGAAGCATTCACAAGAAAAATTAGACTAAATTATACATAAATTTCCTAGAAAAAAGCACAATTAGAACAAACAAATGTCAGAGTGATCATAGGCACATACAAGGGAAAATCTGCAGATGCTGGAAATTGCAGATATTGTTCCTCCAACCTAAGTGTGGCCTCATCACAACAGTGAAGAAAGCCATGGATGGACATATTGGAATGGTATATGACACATTAAGTTGGAGGAACAACATCTTATATTCCATTTGGGAAGCCTCAGCCTGATGGTATGAACATTGATTTCTCAACCTTCCAGTATTGCCCCCCCCACCACCCCACTTCACCATTCCCCAACCCCTTTTCCCTCCCTCACCTTATCTCTTTGCTTACCCATTGCCTCCCTCTGGTGTTCCTCCCCCCGTTTTTCTTTCTTCCATGGCCTTCTGTCTCTTTCACCTATCAACTTCCCTGCTCTTTGCTTCATTCCTCCCCCTCCAGGTTTCACCTATCACCTGGTGTTTCTCTCTCCACTCCCTCCACCTTTTAAATCTACTCCTCAGCATTTTTTCTCCAGTCCTGCCAAAGGGTTTTGGCCCACAGTGTCAACTGTACTTTTTTTCCATAGATGCTGCCTGGCCTGCTAAGTTCCTCCAGCTTTTTGAGAGTGATTATATTGTTGCTAAATTGAAGTGGTGATCAGAGTTTTGCCAGTTGGTTCAAGAACCATATGGTTAAAGGGAGATAGCTGCTCTTGAATCTGGTGGTTTAGAGCCTCGGGCTTTTGTAGCTCCTGCTCAATAGTTACTATGAAAAGATGCCATGACCCAAAAAGTGGGGATCTTCGGTAATGGATGTTGACTTCTTGAGGCAGCACATCCTATAGATACTACCAATGGTGGAAATGGATATGCTGTAATGTATTGGGTAGAGTCCACTAGTCTCTGCAGCTTCTTACATTCCCAAACATTCAAATTGTTGTACTAGACCATGATGCAACCAGTCAAGATCCGCTCAACAGTACACTCATAGAGGTTCATTAGAGTATTTGGTGACAAGCTAAACCTCCCAAGAAAGTGAAGATGCAGGCATGACTTTGTTATGATTGTGTTGATGGGCAATTATTGACAACTTTGCCTGTATCCCATGTAAAGAATGACTACAGAAGCATTTCTCTTTATGTTAATGATTCATGTTCTCTAACAGAACTTTGAGTGGCACTGTGCTGACACAGTACAGGAGGAGTTCTATTTCCTATATTAGAATATTGACTGACTAGATGTCCAAAGGACTAAAGAGCTTCATAACTCTTTGTGCTATCTCCCATTCATGAACAATGCAAATCTTCAATGCAAATAAATGAAAAATGCATACATTTTATAACATAAAAACACAAAATTCAGTATCAATGCCTCACAAGAATCTTTTCCACTCCTCCACCATCACCACGTACTTCTGTTCCACCAAATACAGTATCAATTCCTCATGTGAATCTTTTCTACTCCTCTCACCATCAATATACTTGTGTTACTTTTTCCTTCACATCATCTCTTTAATTACATGTTTGCTATTCACTTCTGTCACTTCCTGTGACATTGAGTTACACATTCTCGTTTTGGTAAGGACATTTCTACTGATGGACATATTATGACTGCGTGTGACCATCTTGCCTTCATTGCTCCTGTGTCTGGCCTTTTCTGTAAGTAGGAATATCACACATACCCTGTTAAGCACATTCAATAATGCTCAAGTCTCTACTATGCTTTTCCTCTGCTGGAGAATGCCACACTTACATCAAGTTATCTCTGAAAGAAGAGCAACGAATCATGAATGCATTATTGCTTTCTTTTTCTGCTACTTACTGAAGCATTTCTGAGATAATGTATTATATCACTGTTATTTGTTTGCCTATGTCTTAAGTTCAGTTAGACCATAGAGTCATAGACATAGGGGCATAATTAGTTCATTTGGCCCATTGAGTCTGCTCTGCCATTTCATCATGGCTGATTTATTGTTCCTCTCAACCGTATTCTCCGTACTTCTCCCTGTAACTTTTGTTGCCCTGACTAATCAAGAACTTATCAATCTTCATCTTAAATAAACCCAATGACATCCTCCACGGCTGTCCATGGTAATGAATTTTACAGATTCATCACCCTCTGGCTAAATAAATTCCTCTTGGTCTCTGTTCTAGATGGATGTCCTTCCATTCTGAAGCTGTGCCCTCTAGTCCTACACTCTCCCACTATTTGAGAGTCTATACTCTACCCAGACCTAGGTCATACGCCTTACAGGCATTCCAATTTTCTATAGGTTTCAGAGAGATCCCTCATTCTTCTAAACACTTTCTTCAATAAAATTAATTGTAAGTATGGAGTCTAATACTAGAGTAGACTGAGGCTCATAACTTTCTGTTCAGATGTGCAGGACCTATCACCAAGGCAATCAGCAGTAAGAACAAAAGGGAGATTCTGGAAAGACTGGACCACTGCTGGCTGGGTGGGTTCTCCATCTATTCTCCCTAACAGAGGTCTTTAAGATGTTGCAGGCATTTCATATTGCAGTAGATTTTGCTGAAGGAGAGATGAAAGAGGGGGTGATGTTGTGGGAGGATTTATGTTTGCAACGGCGTAAAGGAGCCAAATGGCTTGTTTCTGTACTCTAGGTTCAGAGGAACTCTTTGTGATCAGAACACCACATCTTTGCCTGATATAAATAGCTATCCCAGGGAACCAGACACGGCATTAATGTGCAGAAGACTGTGCCTGAATGTCAAAGAAGCATTCCCAGCGGATAAATCTCCCTGCTGGGAAATTACATTTGAAATGTCTGATAAATTGCTAAAAATTTAAAATGTTACTTTCAGCTCTGTAAGGAAACGTTCAGAGTCAGATATAGGAACAATTATTTTCCTTTTAAGGATTCATTGTGTTGAATGGAAATACATTATAGCATAGACAGTGGCATAATGCAGAACATCACTTGGGGAACATACATGTGACTGACTGATGATAGCCTTGTATGCAGGACACCACTAGTGAGCAATACAGATGCATTGATCATGATCTTTTAAGAATCACTTGATTCTGGCATAGTCCGTAGGACTGGAAGATTGCAAATGTCACTCCATTCTTTAAGAAGGGAGCAAGGAAAAAGAAAGGAAATTATAGGCAAGTTAGCCTAATTTCAGTGGTTGGCAAAATGTTGGAGTTTATTAATTAGGATGAGGTTTCGGGGTACTTGAGGACAAATGATAAACTAAGAAAGTCAGCATGGTTTCTGTAAAGGGAAATCTTGCTTGACAAATCTCTTAGAGATCTTCAAGGAAGTAACAAGCAAGGTAGACAAAGGAAAGGTAATAGATGTCAATTACTTGGGTTTTTCAGAAGGCATTTGAAAAGGTGTCACACATGAGGCTGCTTAACAAGATAAAGCCCTATGGTGTCACAAGAAAGATACTGGCATGGATAGAGGAATGGCTGACAGACAGGAAGCAGTGAGTGGAAATAAAAGGGGCCTTTTCTGGTTGGCTGCTTGTGAGTAGTGGTGTTCCTCAGGGGCCAGTATTGGGGCAGCTTCTTTTCTCATTGTTTGTCAATGATTTGGATAATGGAATTGATGGTTTTGTGGTAAAATTTGTGTATGATACAAAGATAGGTGGAGGGTAGGTAGTGCTGAGGAAACAATTTGATTGCAGCAGGAATTAAACAAATTGGAAGGGGGGTAAAAAAGTAGCAGATGGAATACAGTGTTGGGAAATGTATGATAATGCATTTTGGTAAAAGGAACAAAAGTGTGAACTATTATCTAAATGGGGAAAAGGTTCAAACATCAGGGGTGCAAAGGGACTTAAGAGTCCTCATACAAGATTACCCAAAGGTTAATTTACAGGTTGAGTCTATGGTAAAGAAGGCAAACACAATGCTGGCATTTATTGCAAGAGGAATAGAGTATAAAATCAAGGATATAATATTGAGCCTTTATAAGACACCAGTCAGGCTGCACTTGGAGTATTGTCATCAATTTTGGGTCCCATATCTCAGAAAGGATGTGCTGTCATTGGGAGAGTCCAGAGGAGGTACATGAGGATGATTCCATGAATTAAGGCTTAACATATGAGGAGCTTTTGGCAGCTTTGGACCTGTACTCATTGGGATTTAGAAGAATGCGGGGGGGGGGGGGTGGGATCTCACTGGATGCTGAAAGGACTTGATAGGGTAGATGTGGAGAGGATGTTTCTATGGTGGGGGTGTCCAGAACTAGAACGTACAGCTTCAAAACTGAGGGGCAACCTTTTAGAACAGAAGTAAGGAGGATTTTTTTTGGCAGAGAGTGGTGAATCTGTGGAATGCTCTATCACAGACTGTGGTGGAGTACAAGTACACGGGTAAATTTATGGTGGAAGCTGACTGTTTCCCGATCGTTCAGGGCATCAAAGGATATGGTGAGAAGGTAGGAGTATGGGGTAGAGTTGCATCCGGAATCAGCCATGATGGAATGGTGGAGCAGACTCGATGGGCTGAATGGCCTAATTCTGCTTCCATGGCTTATGGTCATTATAGTCTTACATACATGATGACTGTTGTGTAACCAGGGAATTTTCAGCTTCTGCTCTGTGTCCAGGGAATTCTCAGATTCTGCTGTGTGTCCAGGGAATTCTCAGATTCCGCTGTGTGTCCAGGGAATTCTCAGATTCTGCTCTGTGTCCAGGGAATGCCCAGCTTCTGTTTTGTCAGTCTTTATCACTGGAATCTGAATTTTGCACTTTAAATAATGACAAGAAGCCTACAGAGTTGATATGAAAATTAATCTCTGGCAATATGAGAAAGTAGGTTCTGTTGCTTGCAGGCTTTATCATATGCTACAATGTCCTTGGAGCGATGGAGGATGAGAGGGGACCTGACAGAGGTGTACAAGATAATGAGAGGCATTGATCATGTGGATAGTCAAAGGCTTTTTCCCAGGGCTGAAATGGCTAGCATGAGAGGGCATAGTTTTAAGGTGCTTGGAAGTAAGTACAGAGGAGATGTCAGAGGTAAGTTTTTTATGCAGAGAGTGGTGAGTGCATGGAATGGGCTGCTGGCGGTGGTGGTGGAGGTGGAAATGATAGGGTCTTTTAAGAGACTCCTGGATAGGTGTATGGAGCTTAGAAAAATAGAGGGCTATGGGTAAGCCTAGGTAGTTCTAAGATAAGACATGTTCAGCACAGCTTTGTGGGCTGATGGGCCAGTGTATTGCTGTAGGTTTTCTATGTTTCTATGTTTCCTCAGGCTACTGAACAAACTACTGAACATTTTTTGTTTGAGATTCCATTTTAGAAAGGAAATGGACAGATCAGAATCAGAAACTGGTTTATTATCACTGACAAATGTCATGAAATCTATGGTTTTGTGGCAGAAGTACAGTGCAAAGATGTAAAATAACTGTAAACTGTAAAATTAAATAAAGAGTGCAAAAAGGGAATAGTGAGGTAGTGTTCATGAACTTATGGATCTTTCAGATATCTGATGGTGGTGGATAATTCAAACTCTGTACATCCTCTATGATGGTAGTAATGAGAAGTGGGTCTGTCTTGGATGGTGAAGGTCCATAATAATGAATACTGCCCTCTTCAGACACTGCCTTATAAAAACGCCCTCAATGGTGATGAGGCTAGTTTGTGCCTTTGATAGAATTGGCTGAGTTTACAACCTTCTGCAGCTTTTTCTGATTCTGTACATTGGCGTTTCCATTCCTGATGGTGATGTAACCAGTCAGAATGGTCTTCATGGAACATCCGTAGAAATTTACTAGAGTCTTTGGTGACATACCAAATTTACTCAAACTCCTAATGAAGTAGAGCCACTGGTGCATCTTTGTGATTTCATCAGTATGTTGGGCCAGGATAGATCCTCTCAGATGTTGATGCCCAGGAATGTGAAGCTGCTTACACTTTCCACTGCTGATCTCTCAATGAGGATTGGTGTGTGTTCCTTCGATTTACACTTCCTAACGTCCACAATCAATTCCTTGTTCTTACTGACATTGAGTGCAAGGCTGTTGCTGTGACACTACTCAAACAGCGGATCTATCTCACTATTGTATACTTACCATCTAAAATTCTGTCAGCAGCAGTGAGGTAATTGTTGATAGAATTGCTGTACCTAGTCACACAGTCATGGGTGTAGTGGCCTAAGCATGTATCCTTGAGGTATGCCAGTGTTGATTGTCAGCAAGGAGAAGATGTAATTTCCAATCCACAGTGACTGTAGTCTTCCTGTGAGGAAGTCACCCGGACCAGATGAACTACACCTTAGAGTTCTGAAAGAGGTAGCATTAGAGATTGTGGTGGCATTAAAAATGTTCTTTCAAAAATCGTTGGACTCTGACAGGATGCCAGAGGACTGGAAAATTGCAAATGTTATTATACTCTTTAAGAAAGGAGGAAGGCAACAGAAAATAAATTATAGACCAGTTAGTCTGACCTCAGTGGTTGGGAAAATGTTAGAGTTAATTGTTAAGGATGAGGTGATGGAGCATTTGGTGACACAGGACAAGAGGATTCCTTCAGGAAAAATCCTGCCTGATGAACCTGTTGGAATTTTTTGAGGAGATTACATGTAGAATAGATTAAGGGGATGTAGTGGATGCTGTATATTTGGACTTTCAGGAGGCCTTTGACAAGGTGCCACATATGAGGCTGCTTAGCAAGATAAGAACTCATGGTATTACAGGAAAGTTACTAAAATGGTTAGAGGATTGGTTGATTGGTAAGAGGTAGTGAGTGGGAACAAAAAGATCCTTTTCTGGTTGGCTGCCAGTGACTAGTTGTGTTCTGTAGGGGTTGATGTTGGGACCACTTCTTTTTATGCTGTATATAAATAATTTAGATGATGGAATAGATGACTTTGTTGCCAAGTTTGCAGATGATATGAAGATTGGTGGAGGGGCAGGTAGTTTTGAGGAAACAGGCAGGATGTAGAAGGACTTAGACAGATTAGGAGAATGGGCAAGAAAGTGGCAAATTAAATACAATGTTGGAAAATACATGGTCATGCACTTTGGTAGTAGAAATAAATGTGCAGACTATTTTCTAACTGGGGAGAAAATCCAGGAATTTGAGATGCAGAGGGACTTGGGAGTCCTTGTGCAGAACACCCTGAAGGTTAACTTGCAGGTTGAGTCGGTGGTGAAGAAGGTAAATGTCACATTAGCATTCATTTCAAGAGGTCTAGAATACAAGAACAAGGATGTGATGCTGAGGCTTTATAAGATACTGCTGATGCCTCACCTTGAGTATTGTGAACAGTTTTGGGCCCTTCATCTTAGAAAAGATGTGCTGGAATTGGAGAGGGTCTAGAGGAGGTTCAGAAGGGTGATTCCAGTTTTCATACGAGGAATGTTTGATGGTCTAGGTCTATACTGGCTGGAATTCAGAAGGATGAGGGGGAATCTCATTGAAACCTTTTGGATGTTGAAAGGCCTAGACAGAGCAGATGTGGAAAGGATGTTCCCATGGTGAGAGAGTCTAGGACAAGAGGGCACAGTGTCAGGATAGAAGGGCACCCTTTCAAAACAGAGCTGTGGAGAAATTTCTTTAGCCAAAGGGTGGTGAATTTTTGGAATTTGTTGCTACATGCATCTGTGGAGGCCAGGTTGCTGACTGTATTTAAGGCAGAGATTGATAGGTTCTTGATTGGATGAGTCATCAAAGGTTACGGAGAAAAGGCCAGGAACTGGGGTTGAGAAGGAGATAGAAAAAAAGATCAGCCATGATTGAATGGCAGAGCAGACTCGATGGGTCAGATGGCCTAATTCTGCTCCTATGTCTTATGGTCTTGTGGTCTAAGTCAAGGATCCAGTTGCTAGAGGGAGATCCAGAAGGCAGGTTTTGGAGCTTTATTGTTAGCACTATGATGGTGATTGGGCTGAACACCGAATGTATTGATAACCAGTAGCTGCCATGGTTTACAGTTGCCCAGATGACCCAAAGCAGAGTGGACAACCAGTGAGATTCCATCTGATATAAATCTGTAATGAGACAAAGATATCAGCATTAAACTACAGGCACCAGTAGTAGATCAATTAAGATCATTGATGCAAAAGACAGCAGTCCTGGGGCAAAACAGGTATCTTAAAAAGTTATGTGGCTGAAACAGATTACAGAGATGAGAAAGGTCAGGCTGATCCTGGTGTGGGTCATAAGGTTGGCATAACATTGTGTGCTGAAGGGCCTGTACTAGGTTGTTCTATGAAGGCAAGCAAGAGGATAGGTTGCACTGTGAAATAAATATGCGACTGGTGGGATTGTTTTGAGGCTGAGTAACCTTTCCCTCTTTTGTAAGAAAAATATAAGACAAGAATTTGAGCAGCAAGGGAAATGAGGAGGAGGATTTTGTAAATGATGATGTGGATTTGAAACTGGAGCAGGAACCAGGGGAAGTCAGAAGTGTGAATGGATGGGCAATAGGGATTGGGAGAAAATAGCAGACTGCAACTTTGGAGTAAATTGTTCAGGGACAAATTCAAAGTTTTGTGTCTGAATCCTTCATACTCCTCTCATGGTGCCCTGTAGCACCTTACAGCCTGTGAAATACTTTAGAAGGGCAGTCAGTGTTGTGATGTGAGCAGAGTGTCAGTCATCTACACAGTAAGTCAGAACAAAGAGCAGTGACAATGACTAGATGACTTGTTTTGTGCAGTTGGCTGGAGAATGATAAATATTGGTTAGGACACTAGGGAAAAATTCTTCAGAACAGTGCCATTGTGGCACGGGACTTTAGTAGTTAACATAATGGTTTACAATGCCAGTGATAGGAAGATCAGAGATCTATTTCTGACACTACCAATTCCCATGGCTATCTTAACTATCCTGTACCTCTTCCCACCCTATCTCCTGTAAAAATGCTATTGCCTTTTCTCAGTTTCTTCACCTCTGCCACATCTGTTCCTAAGATGCAGCATTCCTTTCCAGTACATGGAAGTACATGGTGCTTGGAAGTAGGTACAGAGGAGATGTCAGAGGTAAGTTTTTTATGCAGAGAGTGGTGACACCGTGGAATGGGCAGCCGGCGACAGTGATGGAGGCGGATATGATGGGGTCTTTTAAGAAACTCTTGGATGGGTACATGAAGCTTAGTAAAATAGAGGGCTATGGGTAACCCTAGGTAATTTCTAAGGTAAGAACATGTTCGGCACAGCTTTGTGGGCTGAAGGGCCTGTATTGTGCTGTAGGTTTTCTATGTTTCTATGTTTCTACATCAGAGATGTCCTCCTTCATTAAAGAAAGGAGTTTCTATTCCTCCATCATTGATGCTGACCTCACCTGCATCTCTTCCAGTTCCTGGACATCCATGTTCACCCCATCTTCCTGCCACCTTCACAGAGTTAGAGTTCCTCTTGTCCACAATTACCACCCCATGAACATTCGCATCCAACACATCATTCTCTGCAACTTCCACCATGCTCAATGGGATCCTACCATCATCATATCTTTACCTACCCCCACTCTCTGCTTTCTACAGGGATCAATCCTTCCATGATTCCCTTGTCCTTTTGCCTCTCTCTGTCGGCACTTATCCCTGCAAGCAGAAGAGATGTTACACCTGCACATTCACCTCCATTCAGGACCCCAAACAGTCCTTCCAGGTGAGGCAACACTTCATCTATGTATCTATTGTATCAGTGCTCCAGATGTGGCCCCCTCTGTACTGGTGAGACCCGATGTAACTTCGGGGACCACTTTATCAAGTACCTCCAGTTCTTCCGCCAAAAGCGGAACTTTCTGGAGGCCAACCATTTTAATTCCTATTCCTGTTCTCATTTCAATGTGTCAGTCCATGGCCTCCTCTTGTGCCTCAATGAGATCACCTACAGGGTAGAGGAGCAACATGTCATATTAGGTCTGGGTAGCCTCCAACCTGATAGAATGACCATTGATTTCTCTTTCTGGTAATATTTTTCTTCCTTTCTTCCCTCTTCTTCTATTCCCCACCCTGTCCTCTTAACATTTCTCCTTACTTGCCAATCATCTCCCCCAGTGCCCCTCCTCCTTCCCTTTCTTACAAGGTCCACTCTCCTCTTCTATCAGATTCCTTCTCCTCCAGCCCTTTATCTTTCCCACCCACTTGGCTTCACCAATAACCTTCTAGCTAGTCCCCCTCCCTCCACCTTTTTATTCTTGCATCCTCCACCTTCCATTCCAGCACTGAAGAAGGGTCTCAGCCTGAACTGTTAACTGTTTATTTATCTCCATAGCTGCTGCCAGACCTGTTGAGTTCCTCCCGCATTTTGTGTGTGGTGCTATCTGTAAGGATTTTGGACATTCTTCTATGACCTCATGTGGTTCTGCTGGGTGCTCTGGCTTCTTGTCACATTCCAAAGAGCTACGAGTTGTGGTTAGTGAGTTGTGGGTATGCTATGTTGCTGCCAGACGTATGGTAACACTTGTGGGCTATCTCCAACACATTCTTGAACTGTATTTCACTGTATGTTTCAATGTTTTGATATACATATGACAAGTAAGAGAAATCTTTCATTAAAAGTCTGGATGCTACAATGGCACCAAAGAAGACACATTCCCCTGACACACTCAGCAGCAGCCGAGTTCATTGCAGCATGGGTGGCTCTGCAGCACAGGAGGGAAGGAAAAGGAGAGGGAGAGCTATAGTGATAGGGGATTCGATTGTAAGGGGAATAGATAGGCATTTCTGTGGCCACAAACGAGACTCCAGGATGGTATGTTGCCTCCCTGGTGCAAGGGTCAAGGATGTCTCTGAGCGGCTGCAGGACATTCTGGAATGGGAGGGTGAACAGCCAGTGGTCGTGGTGCACATAGGTACCAACGATAAAGGTAAAAAACGGGATGATGTCCTACAAGGTGAATTTAGGGAGTTAGGAGATAAACTAAAAAGTAGGATCACAAAGGTAATAATCTCTGGATTACTACCAGTGCCACTTGCTAGTCAGAGTAGAAATAGGAGGATATTTCAAATGAATACGTGGCTTGAAAAATGGTGCAAGGGGGAGGGATTCAAATTTCTGGGGCATTGGAACCAGTTCTGGGGGAGGTGGGACCGGTATAAACAGGATGGTCTGCACCTGGGCTGGACTGGAACCAATGTCCTAGGGGAAGCGTTTGTTACTGCTGTTCAGGAGGTTTTAAACTAATGTGGCAGGGGGATGGGAACAAGTGCAGAGAGACAGAGGGGTGTAAAATGAGGGTAGAAGCAAAAAGTAGTAAGGTGAAAAGTAAAAGTGGCAGGCAGGCAAATCCAGGGCAAAAAGCAAAAAGAGCCACTTTTCGATATAATTGTATAAGGGCTAAGAGTGTTGTAAAATCAAGCCTGAAAATTTATGTGTCAATGCGAGGAGCATTCGTAACAAGGTGGATGAATTGAATGTGCAGATAGTTATTAATGAATATGATATAGTTGGGATCACAGAGACATGGCTCCAGGGTGACCAAGGATGGGAGCTCAACATCCAGGGATATTCAATATTCAGGAGGGATAGACAGGAAAGAAAAGGAGGTGGGGTAGCATTGCTGGTTAGAGAGGAGATTAACGCAATAGAAAGGAAGGACATTAGCCTGGAGGATGTGGAATCAATATGGGTAGAGCTGCATAACACTAAGGGGCAGAAAACGCTGGTGGGAGTTGTGTACAGGCCACCTAACAGTAGTAGTCAGGTTGGGGATGGCATTAAACAGGAAATTAGAAATGCATGCAATAAAGGAACAGTAGTTATAATGGGTGACTTCAATCTACATATAGATTGGGTGAACCAAATTGGTAAGGGTGCTGAGGAAGAAGATTTCTTGGAATGTATGTGGGATGGTTTTCTGAACCAACATATTGAGGAACCAACTAGAGAGCAGGCCATTCTAGATTGGGTACTGAGCAATGAGGAAGGGTTAGTTAGCAATCTTGTCGTGCGAGGCCCCTTGGGTAAGAGTGACCATAATATGGTGGAATTCTTCATTACGATGGACAGTAACATAGTTAATTCATAAACAAAGGTTCTGAACTTAAAGAAGGGTAACTTTGAAGGTATGAGACGTGAATTAACTAAGATAGACTGGCAAATGATACTTAAAGGGTTGACGGTGGATATGCAATGGCAAGCATTTAAAGATCGCATGGATGAACTACAACAATTGTTTATCCCAGTTTGGCAAAAGAATAAACCAGGGAAGGTAGTGCACCCATGGCTGACAAGGGAAATTAGGGATAGTATCCAGTCCAAAGAAGAAACATATAAATTAGCAAAAAAAGCGGCACACCTGAGGACTGGGTGAAATTCAGAGACCAGCAGAGGAGGACAAAGGGCTTAATTAGGAAAGAGAAAAAAGATTATGAGAAAAATTATGAGAAAAAAGCTGGCAAGGAACATAAAAACTGACTGTAAAAGCTTTTATAGATACGTGAAAAGAAAAAGATTGGTTAAGACAAAAGTAGGTCCTTTACAGTCAGAAACAGGTGAATTGATCATAGGGAACAAAGACATGGCAGATCAATTGAATAACTACTTTGGTTCTGTCTTCACTAAGGAGGACATAAATAATCTTCCGGAAATAGTAAGGGACCGAGGGTCTAGTGAGATGGAGGAACTGAGGGAAATGCATGTTAGTCGGGAAGTGGTGTTAGGTAAATTGAAGGGATTAAAGGCAGATAAATCCCCAGGGCCAGATGGTCTGCATCCCAGAGTGCTTAAGGAAGTAGCCCAAGAAATAGTGGATGCATTAGTGATAATTTTTCAAAACTCCTTAAATTCTGGATTAGTTCCTGAGGATTGGAGGGTGGCTAATGTAACCCCTCTTTCTAAAAAAGGAGGGAGAGAAAAACCAGGGAATTATAGACCGGTGAGTCTGACATCGGTGGTGGGGAAAATGCTAGAGTCGGTTATCAAAGATGTGATAACAGCACATTTGGAAAGAGGTGAAATCATTGGACAAAGTCAGCATGGATTTGCGAAAGGAAAATCATGTCTGACGAATCTTATAGAATTTTTTGAAGATGTAACTAGTAGAGTGGATAGGGGAGAGCCAGTGGATGTGGTATATTTCGATTTTCAAAATGCTTTTGACAAGGTCCCACACAGGAGATTAGTGTGCAAACTTAAAGAACATGGTATTGGGGGTATGGTATTGATGTGGATAGAGATTTGTTTGGCAGACAGGAAGCAGAGAGTGGGAGAAAACGGGACCTTTTCAGAATGGCAGGCAGTGACTAGTGGGGTACTGCAAGGCTCAGTGCTGGGACTCCAGTTGTTTACAATATATATTAATGATTTAGATGAGGGAATTAAATGCAGCATCTCCAAGTTTGCAGATGACACGAAGCTGGGCGGCGTTGTTAGCTGTGAGGAGGATGCTAAATGGATGTAGGGTGACTTGGATAGTTTAGGTGAGTGGGCAAATTCATGGCAGATGCAACTTAATGTGGATAAATTTGAGGTTATCTACTTTGGTTGCAAGAACAGGAAAACAGATTATTATCTGAATGGTGGCCGATTAGGAAAAGGGGAGGTGCAACGAGACCTGGGTGTCATTGTACACCAGTCATTGAAGGTGGGCATGCAGGTACAGCAGGCGGTGAAAAAGGCAAATGGTATGTTGGCATTCATAGCAAAAGGATTTGAGTACAGTAGCAGGGAGGTGCTACTGCAGTTGTACAAGGCCTTGGTGAGACCGCACCTAGAATATTGTGTGCAGTTTTGGTCCCCTAATCTGAGGAAAGACATTCTTGCCAAAGAGGGAGTACAGAGAAGGTTCACGAGATTGATTCCTGGGATGGCAGGAATTTCATATGAAGAAAAACTGGATCGACTAGGCTTATACTCACTGGAATTTAGAAGATTGAGGGGGGATCTTATTGAAACGTATAAAATTCTAAAGGGATTGGACAGGCTAGATGCAGGAAGATTGTTTCCGATGTTGGGGAAGTCCAGAATGAGGGGTCACAGTATAAGGATAAAGGGGAAGCCTTTTAGGACTGAGATGAGGAAAAACGTCTTCACACAGAGAGTGGTGAATCTGTGGAATTCTCTGCCACAGGAAACAGTTGAGGCCGGTTCATTGCCTATATTTAAGAAGAAGTTAGATATGGTCCTTGTGGCTAAAGGGATCAGGGGGTATGGAGAGAAAGCAGGTACAGGGTTCTGAGTTGGATGATCAGCCATGATCATACTGAATGGCGGTGCAGGCTCGAAGGGCCGAATGGCCTACTCCTGCACCTATTTTCTATGTTTCTATGTTTCTATATTACTTGGACAGCCCTTCCTGGTAGAGATGACATGCCATTTCATTAATACACATTCTTTATCTATTAGACAGTTTCTTGTGTCCTGCACTAATGTTTCCAAGCTTTTGTGAGCTACAATTCATCTTGAAAAGATATAACTGTTCTTGTATTGATAAAAGAGACTATTTGTTTCTCCCCAACAGAGCAATGAGACTATTAGCTTAAAATCCTCAAGGTCTATTATGTCGGATATTTAGAGAGTCCATTGGAAACAAGCTGGAAGTGCAGTGGAGAATGTATTGACTGGCTGTATCACAGCCTGGTATGGAAACACCAATACCCTTTCATGGAAAAGCTTTCAAGAGTTGTGGACACAGCCCAAACCACCAGGGTAAAGCACACCTCCCCCCCCACCATTGAGCATATCTACATGAAATGCTTTTGCAGGAAAGCAGCATCAGTCATCAAGGACCCCAACCATCCAGGTCATGCTGCCTTCTCATGGATGCCAAGAGCATTGGAACCCACACCACCAGATTCAGGAACAGTTATTACCCCTCAACCATCAGGTCCCACACCACCAGGTTCAGGAACAGTTATTACCCCTCAACCATCAGGTCCCACACCACCAGGTTCAGGAACAGTTATTACCCCTCAACCATCAGGTCCCACACCACCAGGTTCAGGAACAGTTATTACCCCTCAACCATCAGGTCCCACATCACCAGGTTCAGGAACAGTTATTACCCTCAACCATCAGGTCCCACACCACCAGGTTCAGGAACAGTTATTACCCTTCAATCATCAGGTCCCACACCACCAGGTTCAGGAACAGTTATTACCCTTCAATCATCAGGTCCACACCACCAGGTTCAGGAACAGTTATTACCCCTCAACCATCAGGTCCCACACCACCAGGTTCAGGAACAGTTATTACCCTTCAATCATCAGGCTCTTGAACTAGTGGGGAATACTTCACTCAACTTCCCTCATCCCAACACTGAACTGTTCCCACAACCTATGGATTCATTTTCAAGGACTCTTCATCTCATGTTCTCAATATTTATGGCTTATTTATTATTATTATTTTTTTTTTTCAGTATTTGTAAAGTTTGTTATTTTGCTCATTGGTTGTTTGTCTTGTTACGTGCAGTCTTTCTTTGATTCTATTGTGTTTCTTTGTATTTACTGTGAATGCCTGCAAGAGAATGAATCTCAGGGTGGTATATATAGTGACATATATGCACTTTAATTATAAATTTACTTTGAACTTCTTGTATTAAAATAACCCATTAACTCTGCCTAGAATGCAGTTTTGCTAATGCCAATCATCATTAGAAAGTTATGGATATTTCTTTATGACACGGATATTGACATGCAATTATCAAGCTTATTGAAGATATGATCGATTATACTGTATGTATTTGTGGATACTACTGGGAATTGGAATTGGGCTGCAAAGCAGAATTAAGAATAAGACCAGCCATGACCTTTTTGATTGTGAAACAGTTTTAAGGGCCAGATAGCTTACTCCCTGATTCAGGAACTTCTAAAACATCTCATGGTATTCATCTGTGGGATCTGGGTGCTGTTGTTAAGGCCAGCATCCATTCCCCATTCCCTAACTGTGATTGAGCATGTAGTAGCAATCCTGCTGGTGAAGGGGACAATCCCAGGGTTTAGCTTCAATGATGATAAGAGGCTGGCAATATATTTCCAAACCAGAAGGGTGTGCGACTCCTCGTACTCCTACAACCCTATCTGTCATGGTGGCAGAGCTCACGAGATTGTGAGGTGCAATGAGAGTAGACTGGGCAAGTAGGGCGTGGGCGGATCAGGAGGGGAGAGAAAGGATTGGAGGGTGTGAGCTTCCTGATGTCTGCACCTTACTTCACCATACCACTTGCAGCCTGACCTTCCTATCTCTGGCATCTGGCAGCGTTACAACAGCACTCAATGATAGATGGAGGAACTGTACCTCATTGCGAACATTTTCAACCTGCAGGAGTCAGTATCGAACTCTGCAAAACACCAGAGGACTTGTCCTCTCTGTTTGTATTAGGACTAACCATTTGATCTTATTCTCCCCTTCTATTTTCTATCACTAGTATATTGTGATCTGCTCAGCACATCTCAATAGACCAGACTATGCAACATTATCCACACCATGTTACCAATACATTACATCTATTCAATGGCTATCTACCATTTCAGCCTATTACAAAACTTGCTTTTGTTCCCTCTCATTAATTAGACTATTAACTCATGGCTCTTGAACTCAATCCCATGATTACTGAAGGCCAACACATCATTACCCTTCTTAACAACCCTATTAAGTCCTCCGGTAAGATGGCAGCACGCATACATGCAACAGCCTTTCGGGGGCCAAACAAAGGTGTATTTTTCCTTGTTAATGTGTTTTTATGCATAGTAAGACTATTCTTGACTTCAATAACTACCTGTACAATAGGTCCGCTGCATTAGTGAGCTGCTCATTGTTCGGAGTAGCTGGTCGGCGGTTTGGAGAAGACAAGTCGGCCTTTTGGAAGGGGGAGATTTGGGGTATTCGAGCTGAACCGTCAGGCCAGGGGTATCGAGCCGAGCTGTCAAACTGCAAGAGAAGCCGGATTGGGTTCGGAAGAGCTGACTTGGGTGGAGACCGTGCTGCTGTCTGCTATTTGTGTTGGTATGTGCCTTTGAGTTGGTATGAAGCTGTCATGCAGTGAAGCCATGAGTGGCTATCTTGGACTATGAGACCATAAGACCATTAGACACAAAAGCAGAATTAGACTATTAAACCCATTGAGTCTGCTCTGCCATTCCATCATGGCTGATCCTGGATCCCACTTGAACCCATACACCTGTCTTTTCACTGTAACCTTTGATGCCTTGACCAATAAGGAAACTATCAAATTCAGCTCGAAATATACCCACAGACTTGGCCTCCACTGCAGTCTGTAGCAGAACATTCCACAGATTTACAGCTCTCTGGCTAAAAAAAATTCCTCCTTAACTCTGTTCTAAAAAGTCACCCCTCAAATTTGAGGCTGTGCCCTCTAGTTCTGGATACCACCACCACAGGAAACATCCTCTCCACATCCACGCTATCAAGACCTTTCAACATTTGGAAGGTTTCAATGAGATCCCCCCCCACCTCATTCTTCTAAATTCCAGTGGTACAGACCCAAAGCTCCAAAATACTGCTCATATGTTAACCCCTTCATTCCTGGAATCATCCTTGTGACTCTCTTCAATGACAACACATCTTTTCTGAGATATGGGCCCAAAACTGTTGATGATACTCTAAGTGTGGCTTGACTAGTGTCTTGTAAAGACTCAGCATTGTCTCCATGTTTTTATATTCTATTCCCCTTGAAATAAATGCCATCATTGCATTTGTCTTTATCGAAGAGTCAACCTGTACATTAACCTTCTGGGAGTCTTGCCTGAGGACTCCTAAGCCCTCCGCACCACTGATATTTGAATTTTCTCCTAATTTAGGGAATAGTCTACACTATTGTTCCTTTTACCAAAATGAATTATCATACATTTCCCAACACTGTATTCCATCTGCCTCCTTATTTTCCATTCTTCCAATTTGTCGAAGTCCACAAGATCATAAGACATAGAAGCAGAAGTAGGCAATTCAGCCCATCGAATCTGCTTCACCATTCAATCATGGACTGATCCAATTCTTCAAGTCATCCCCACTCTGCTGCCTTCTCCCCAAACCCTTTGATGCCCTGACTAATCAAGAACCTTTCTGTCTCTGACTTAAATGCACCCGATGACTTGGCCTCCGGAGCTGCTCGTGGCAACAAATTCCACAGATTTACCACCCTCTGACTAATTTCTCCGCATCTCTGTTCTAAATGGACATCTTTCAATCCTGAAGTCATACCCTTTTGTCCTAGACTCCACTACCATGAGAGATTTTGGCAGTTGGATAGTGCAATCAAGAATTGATTAGCAGTTGATTGGCAATCAAGATTTGAATAGCTCAGACTCAGCAGAAAACAGCTGATTGGGCAATCGAGGTCAGGTGACCAAGCAGCTGGCAAAGCTCAAGCAAATAAAAAGAGGGAGAGCTTTAGCAGAGTGGCCTGTTGGGAAGTGCCTGGTGTGAAAACTGTTAGTCTTTGGCTTGAGAGTCTTCAGTGAGAAGACTACGCCAGGCACAGTTGCAGAGGGTGAAGACATGACCGCTAAGCTGATTCAGTGTGCTACGTGCATGATGTGGGAGGTCAGGGACACTGATGGTGACCCTGGCTGCTACAGCTGTGGAAAGTGTGTCCAGATTCAGCTTCTGAAGGAGCATGTTGCAGCACTGAAGAAAGAACTGGATGACCTCAGGTTTATCCATGAAAACAAGGGTTTTCTGGACAGGACCTACAGTGAGGTTGTTACACCAAGGATACTGGAAAAGAGAAAGGGGGCGATGATGAGGAAGGAAAGTATGCTTGAAGTACAGGAGACCCCAGAGGATGTACCTCTCGTAAACAGGTTCACCCTCTTGGAAGCTGTCAGGACAGAAGATACTGCCAGTCTGAGAGGCGGACAGGTCTGCGAGCTGAAAATTGGTGCAGAAGCACAGCAGAGGAGTCAGACATCAGGAAGAGCAGTGGTAGTAGGGGATTCCATAGTAAGAGGTGCGGAAAGGGGTTTCTGCGGCAACAGGCGAGATTTAAGGATGGTGTGTTGCCTCCCTGGTGCTAGGATCCAGGACATCATGGACTGATTGCAGGGAATCCTCAAGGGTGAAGGTCAACAGCCGTAAGTGGTAGTGCATGTCGGCACAAATGACATCGGGAAGAAGAGGAAGGACATTCTGCAGTGGGACTTCAAAGAACTCGGAAGAAGGCTGAAAAGCAGGACTTCCAGGGTGGTTATCTCTGGTTTGCTTCCAGTTCCTCGTGCTGGAGCGGGCAGGAACAGGGAGATAATGGATCTGAATGTGTGGCTGAGGAACTGGTGCAGGAAGCAAGGATTTACATTCTTGGACCACTGGGATCTGTTTTGGGGTAGGGATGAATTGTACAAAAGGGACGGGATACACCTTAATAGGTGGGGGGCCAGCATTCTGGTAGACATGTTTGCCACTACAACACGGATGTGTTTAAACTAAGTAGTGGGGGGGGGGGGGAGGGGATGAACTGGAAATATAAGGATGGAGTTAAAGGGAAAGTGAAAATAAGAAAAGTTAAAAAGGACAACAGAATCAATGGAGTAGAAAGCTCAAGAAGAGATCATACAGTATGGCCAAGTGAAATAAGAATTGATATGAAAGGAGAGGGGAGTACCGAATTAAAAGTATTATATATGAATGCACGAAGTATAAGGAATAAAGTAGATGAGCTTGAGGCTCAGATGGAAATTGGCAAGTACGATGTTGTGGGAATAATTGAGACATGGCTTCAAGCGGACAGGGCCTGGGAAATGAATATTCAAGGATATACATTTTATCGAAAGGACAGACTGACTGGCAGAAGGGGTGGGGTGGCTCTGTTGGTGAGGAATGATATTCAGTCCCTTGTGAGGGGGGGGACATAGAATCTGGGGATGTAGAGTCAGTATGGATAGAACTGAGAAATTCTAAGGGTAGAAAGACCCTAATGAGAGTTATCTACAGGCCCCCAAACAGCAGTCTGGATGTAGGGTGTAAGTTGAATGAAGAGTTAAAATTGGCATGTTGCAAAGGTAATGATACAGTTGTCATGGGGGATTTCAACATGCAGGTAGACTGGGAGAATCAGAATGGTACTGGACCCCCAAGAAAGGGAGTTTGTGGAGTGCCTCATAGATGGATTCTTAGAACAGCTTGTACTGGAGCCTACCAGGGAGAAGACAATTCTAGATTTAGTGTTGTGCAATGAACCGGATTTGATCAGGGACCTCGAGGTAAAGGAACCATTAGGAGGTAGTGACCATAATATGATATGTTTTAACCTACAATTTGAGAAAAGGGAAAATCGGATGTGTCAGTACTACAGTTGAACAAAGGGAACTATGGAGCTATGAGGGAGGAGCTGGCCAAAGTTCAATGGAACAATACCCTAGCAAGGAAGACGGTGGAACAACAATGGCCAGTATTTCTGGGAATATTGCAGAGGGTGCAGGATTGGCTCATTCCAAAGAGGAAGAAAGATCCTAAGGGGAGTAAGGGGCAGCCGTGGCTGATGATGGAAGTAAAGGGCAGTATAAAAATGAGAAGAAGTATAACATGGCAAAGATGAGCGGGAAACCAGAGGACTGGGAAGCTTTTAAAGAGCAACAGAAGATAACAAAAAAGGCAATACGCCAAGAGAAAATGAGGTACGAAGGTAAACTGGCCAAGAATATAAAGGAGGATAGTAAAAGCTTCTTTAGGTATGTGAATAGCAAAAAAATAGTTAAGAGCAAAATTGGGCCATTGAAGACAGAACTGGGTGAATTTATTATGGGGAACAAGGAAATGGCAGGTGAGTTGAACAGGTACTTTGGATCTGTCTTCACTAGGGAAGACACAAACAATCTCCCAGATGTAATAGTGACCAAAGGAACTAGGGTAAAGGATGAACTGAAGGAAATTTATATTAGGCAAGAAACGGTGTTGGATAGACTGTTGAGTCTGAAGGCTGATAAGTCCCTGGGACCTGATGGTTTGCATCCCAGGGTACTTAGAGGTGGCTCTAGAAATCGTGGACACATTAGTAATCATTTCCAATGTTCTATAGATTCAGGAACAGTTCGTGCTGATTGGAGGGTGGCTAATGTTGTCCCACTTTTCAAGAAAGGAGGCAGAGAGAAAACAGGGAATTACAGACTGGTTAGCCTGACATTAGTGGTGGGAAAGATGCTGGAGTCAATTATAAAAGAGGAAATTAAGACACATTTGGATAGCAGTAGAAGGATCAGTCTGAGTCAGCATGGATTTATGAAGGGAAAATCATGCTTGACTAATCTTCTGGAGTTTTTTGAGGATGTAACTATGAAAATGGACAAGGGAGAGCCAGTGGATGTAGTTTACCTGAACTTCCAGAAAGCTTTTGATAAAGTCCCACATAGGAGATTAGTGGGCAAAATTAGGGCACATGGTATTGGGGGCAGAGTACTGACATGGATTGAAAATTGGCTGGCTGACAGGAAACAAAGAGTAGCGATTAATGGGTCCCTTTCGGAATGGCAGGCTGTGACCAGTGGGGTACCACAAGGTTCGGTGCTAGGACCGCAGCTGTTTACAATATACATTAATGATTTAGTTGAAGGGATTAAAAGTAACATTAGCAAATTTGCCGGTGACACAAAGCTGGGTGGCAGTGTGAGATGTCAGGAGGATGTTATGAGAATGCAGGGTGACTTGGACAGGTTGGGTGAGTGGGCAAATGTATGGCAGATACAGCTTAATGTGGATAAATGTGAGGTTATCCACTTTGGTGGCAAGAACAGGAAGGCAGATTACTATCTAAATGGAGTCAAGTTAGGAAAAGGGGAAGTACAATGAGATCTAGGTGTTCTTGTACATCAGTCAATGAAAGCAAGCATGCAGGTACAGCAGGCAGTGAAGAAAGCTAATGGCATGCTGGCCTTTATAACAAGAGGAATTGAGTATAGGAGTAAAGAGGTCCTTCTGCAGCTGTACAGGGCCCTGGTGAGACCCCACCTGGAGTATTGTGTGCAGTTTTGGTCTCCAAATTTGAGGAAGGACATTCTTGCTATTGAGGAAGTGCAGCGTAGGTTCACAAGGTTAATTCCCGGAATGGCGGGACTGTCATATGTTGAAAGATTGTAGCGACTGGGCTTGTATACACTGGAATTTAGAAGGATGAGGGGGGATCTGATTGAAACATATAAGATTATTAAGGGATTGGACACGCTGGAGGCAGGAAGCACGTTCCCGCTGATGGGTGAGTCCAGAACTAGAGGCCACAGTTTAAGAATAAGGGGTAGGCCATTTAGAACAGATGCAGAAAAACTTTTTCACCCAGAGAGTGGTGGATATGTGGAATGCTTTGCCCCAGAAGGCAGTGGAGGCTAAGTCTCTGGATGCATTCAAGAGAGAGTTAGATAGAGCTCTTATAGGTAGCGGGGTCAAGGGATATGGGGAGAGGGCAGGAATGGGGTACTGATTGTGTATGATCAGCCATGATCACAGTGAATGGTGGTGCTGGCTAGAAGGGCTGAATGGCCTACTCCTGCACCTACTGTCTATTGTCTATTGAAATAACTTTGCCATATCTAATCTGTTCAGGCCTTTTAACAGTGGGAATGTTTCTATGAGATCCCCCCCTCCTCCTTCTGAACTCCAGGGAATACAGCCTAAGAGCTGCCAGATGTTCCTCATATGGTAACCCTTTCATTCCTGGAATCATTCTCGAGAATTTTCTCTGAACCCTCTCCATTGTCAATATATCCTTTTTTTTTTAAAAAAAAAAAGAGCCCCAAACTGCACACAATACTCCAAGTATGGTCTCACAAGTTGCTTACGGAACCTCAACATCACGTCTCTGCTATTATACTCTATACCTCTAGAAATGAATGCCAATATTGCATTCGCCTTCTGCACCACTGACTCAACCTGGAAGTTAACCTTTAGGGTATCCTGCACAAGGACTCCCAAGTCCCCTTTGTATCTCTATATTTTGAATTCTCTCCCCATCTAAATAATAGTCTTCCACCAAAGTGCATGACCATACACTTTCCAACATTGTATTTTATTTGCCACTTTGCCCATTCCACTAAACTATCTTGAATTGAATTTTGGTTTATTGTCATTTAGAAACCACAACTGCAATGCAGTTAAAAAATGAAACAACGTTCCTCCTGAATAATATCACTAAAGCACATGACAAAATAGACTACACCAGAAAATCCACATAACGTTTGGCAATCCCCAAATCCAGTGTTCGGACAGGCTGCTGCATATTAATATTGCGCTACCATCTTAGCACGTTCCCCAGAAAGGAGCTCCAAATCCAACAGACAAAACAAGACTACCCAGACACACCAAGTCAGGAGACCAACTCTACCACCCAACAGACCAAAAACTAAAGCTACCAGACCTACACAAAACCACATAGTTACAACAGTGCAAACAATACCATAATTGATTAAAAAAAAACAGACCATGGGCACAGTTAAAATAGTCCAAAGGTGTTAAAAGACTATAAGTTTGAAAGAAACCACCACACAGTTTCCACAAGTCCTAAGGGTCCCGATAGACTCGTCACCCCATGCAGGCAGCAGAAAGGAATACCCCCGCTATGGACTTTCACAGCGCTGCTGGACTCAGCCTCGCAGACGCAGCACACAGAGAAAGCGCCCCAACTGCATGATGGTTCTGAGTCCATCGAACCTCCGAGCTTCCGACTATCCCCTCCGGCACAGCCTCTCTGAGCACCATCCTCTGCTGTGCGCACTACGACGCCCCTGCCGCTGGCCACTGGCAACGCAACCCTGAGAACTGGGGGCCTGTTCTTCCCAGCAGAGACCCAGACCTCACAACAGCAGCAGCAACAAAGAAGGCCTTCCTGGAGACTTCCAGAAGTTCCTCCATGCTCCCACGTCTGTTTTTCATCAGATTAGGATTGTGCACGGCACCCTGCTTAACAAATAACAGATATCAACTCCGGAGAGGCCGCTGCAAACTGCGTCGTGCTGCCATCTTGAATTATCTAAGTCTCTCTACAGGCTCTCTGTTTCCTCAACACTACACGCTCCTCCACCTATCTTTGTATCATCGGCAAATTTAGCCACAAATCAATTAATCCCAGAGTCCAAATCATTGACATACATTGTAAAAAGCAGCGGACCCAACACCGACCCCTGTGGAACTCCACTGGTAACCGGCAGCCGGCCAGAATAGGATCCCTTTATTCCCACTCTCTGTTCTCTGCCGATCAGCCAATGCTCCACCCATGCTATTAACTCCCCTGTAATACCAGGGCTCTTATCTTGCTAAGCATCCTTTTGTGCGGCAAATTGTCAAAGGCCTTTTGAAAATCCAAGTATACCACATCTACTACATCTCTTTTTCTATTGGTTCAATATCTACACTCAATTCTCTTTTACCCTTTATATACTTTAAAAAAAAGCTTTTAGTATCTTCTTTGATATGCCAGCTTCCTTTCATCTTCATCTTTTTCTTCCTAATGAGCTTCTTAGTTTCCATCTGCAAGTTTTTAAAAGCTTCCCAATCCTCTAACTTCCCACTAGCTTTGGCCTCTTTGCATGCTCTCTGTTTAGCTTTTACTTTGGCTCTGACTTCACTTGTCAGTCATGGTAGTGTCCTTCTTTCATTCGAAAATTTCTTCTTATTTGGAATATATCTGTCTTGCACTTCCCTCATTTTTTGCAGAAACTCCAGTCATTGCTGCTCTGCTGTCCTTCCTGCTAGTGTCCCTTTCCAGTCAACCTTGGCCAGATCCCCTCTCATGCCATTGTAATTTCCTTTATCACACTGAAATAGTGATTGATTGAAATTTAGTTTCTCCTTCTCAAATTTCAAAGTGAACTTGATCATATTGTTCCCTAACCTGAAGCTCTCTTATCACCTCCGGATCATTGCACAACACCCAATCCAGCATAGCCGATCCCCTAGTGGGCTCAACAACAAGCTGTTCTTATCCTTAGATACTCTACAATCCTTAGATACTCTACAAATTCTCTCTCTTGAGGTCCAGTACTGGCCTGGTTTTCTCAAACCACTTTCATGTTAAAATTCCCAATGATTATCATGACATTGCCCTTCTGACATGCCTTTTCTATCTCCTACAGTAATTGGTAATCCACATCCTGGCTGCTGTTTGGAGGCCTGTACACAGCTGCCATTAGGGTCCTTTACCCTTGCCATTTCTTAACTCAACCTATAGAGACTCTACACCTGATCCTATGTCATCCCTTTCTAATGATTTAATATTATTTCTTATACACAGGGCCACACCACCCCCTCTGCCTACTAACCTATCTTTCTGATACACTGTATATCCTTGGACATTCAGCTCCCAATGGCAGCCATCCTTTAGCCAAGTTTCAGAGATGGCCATAACGTCATACTTGCCAATCTGTAGCTGAATTTCAAGATCATCCATTTTATTCCTTATGCTGCGTGCATTCAAATATAACACTTTCAGTCCAGTATTTGTTGCTTTCTGTTTTAACTGCACCACGCCTCTATTGCCCTGTAGCTCATGCCACTGGCTGTGATTAAGCCTCATCTCCTGCCTGTTCTTTCTATAATCTCTGTTGCATGCTATCTTTGATTTATTTCTGCTTTCCCCTTGCTCAGCCCTATCACACTGGTTCCCATCCCACTGCCAAATTAGCTTAAACCCTTCCTACAGCTCTATTAAACTTGCCTGCTAAGATATTGGACACCCTTGGGTTCAGGTGTAACCTGTCCTTTTTGATCACACCTCCCCCAGAATATGCCCATTGATCCAGGAACCTGAAGCCCAGCCCCCTACACCAGTCTCAGCCGTGCATTAATATGCCTGATCATGCTATTCTCATGGTTGTTAGCACATGACACAGGCAGCAATCCCGAGATTACTACTCTGGAGGTTCTGCTTTTCAGCTTCCTAACCAACTCTCTGAATTTGCTCTTCAGGACCTTTTACCTGTGTCATTGGTACCTTCATGTACCAAGACCTCTGGATGTTCATCTTCTCCCTTCGGATTACTCTGCTCCTGATCCGAGACATCCTGTACCCTGGCACCTGGGAGGTAACACACCATGTGGGTATCTCTATCAGGTTGACAGAACCTCCTGTCTGTTCCCCTCACTACGGAATCCCCTATGACTACCTCATTGCTCATCTTTTGCACCACAGAATCAGGCTCAGTGCCAGAGACTTGATCACTGTGGTTGTCCTTGGTCGAGTCACCCTCCTTAATAACATCCAAAATATCCACAGGTCCTGCTGCAATTGCATTATTTCCTCAGCACTACCTACCCCTCCACCTACCTTCATATCATCCACAAACTTTGTCATAAAGCCATCAATTCCATTATCTAAATCACTGACAAACAATGTGAAAAGCAGTGGTCCCAGAACTGACCCCTGAGGAACACCACTAGTCATTGGCAGCCAAACAGAAAAGGCCTCTTTTATTCCCACTCACTGCCTCCTGCATGTTAGCCATCCTGTGATCCATCCATCCTTTTCCTGTAACTTAACAATTTATCTTGTTAAGCAGCCTCCTGTGTGGCACCTTATCAAACGCCTTCTGAAAATCCAAGTAAGTGACATCTGCTGTCTCTCCTTTGTTCACCCTGTTTGTTACTTACTCAAGAACTCTCACAGATTTCTCACAGAAGTCAAGATTTCCCTTTACAGAAACCATGCTGACTTTGACTTATTTTTTATCATTAGTCTCCAAGTACCCTGAAACCTCAGCCTCAATAATAGATTCCAACACTTTCCCAACCACTGAGGTTAGGCTAAGTAGCCTATAATTTCCTTTCTTTTGCCTTCCTCCCTTCTTAAAGAATTGAATGACATTTGCAAACTTTCAGTCCTCCAGGACCATGTCAGAATCAAACGATTCTTGAAAGATCATGACCAATACATCTGCAATCTCTCCAGCAACTTCTCTCAGGACTCTGGGATGTAGTCCATCTGACCCAGGTGACTTATCCACCTTAAGACTTTTGAGTTTGCCTGCTACTTTTTCCTTTGTAATAGCAATGACTCACTCTTGTTCCCTGCCACTGATGGACCACTGGCACACTGCTAGTATCCTCCACAGTGAAGAGAGATGCAAAGTACCAATTAAGTTCATCTGCCATTTCTTTGTCCCATTTACTACCTCACCAGCAATATTTTCTAGTGGTCCAAAATAAACTCTCACCCCCCTTTTACTCTTTAAATAACTGTAAAAACTTTTGATATCCTACTTTATATTATGGGCTAGTCTGACTTCATATTTCATCTTCACCCTGCTTATAGCTTTTTTAGTTGCCTGTTGTTGGATTTTAAGAACTTCCCAATCGTCCAACTTCCCACTCACTTTTACTACCTTATGTGTCCTTTCCTTGGTTTTTATGCTCTCCTTAACTTCCTTTGTCAGCCACGGTTGCCTACCCCTGCCATTTGAGTACTTCCTCTCTGGGACATCTATCCTGCACCTTGTGAACTATTCCCAGAAACTTCAGCCATCTCTGATCTGCCATCATTTCCACCAGTATCCTCCTCCAATCCCCTTGAGCAAGCTCCTCTCTCATGCCTCTGTAATTCACTTTATTCTGTGGTGATTCAGATACATGTAAGCTATGCTTCTCCCTCTCAAATTGCAGTATGAATTCAATCATATTATTATCACTGCCTCCTAAAGGTTCCTTTACATTAAGCTCCATAATAAGATCTGAGTTATTACACAACTCCCAATCTAAGATGGCCTTTCCCTGAGCAGGCTCAAGCACAAGTTGCTCTAAAAAGCCATCTTGTAGGCATCCAACAAATTCCCTCTCTTGCAATTTGACACTAACCTGATTTTCCCAATCTCCTTGCATATTGAAGTCCCCTATTACATTAGTGTGATTACCCTTATTACTTGCCTTTTCCAGCTCCCTTTGTAATCTTAACCCCACATCTTGGCTACTATTTGGAGGCCTATATGATTCCCTTAATAGTTTTTTTACCCTTTTAATTTCTTACTTCCATCCACAAAGATTCAACATTCTCTGACCCTATGTCACCTCTTACTAAATATGTAATTCCGTCTCTTACCAACAAAGACACACTACTGCCTATGCCTTCCTGCCTGTCCTTTGATATTAAGCTCCCAACTATGGCCTTCTTTCAGCCATGACTCAGTGATGCTCACAATGTCAGACCAACCAAACTCTAATAGTGCATGAGTTTGTCTGCCTTATTCTGAATGCTACACACATTTAAATACAACTTTGGTCCTGCATTCTTCACCGTTTTGAATTTTGCCTCCGTGGTGCAATTTAACTCTTGGCTCTGTCTGCTTTTGTACCCAATCACTGGCCTGTCATTCCTTACATTCATTTTACACCCATCATCTTCTTGTAAGCCTGCTGGCTCACCCTCAGCTCTATCATCCTGTTTCCCATTCCCCTGCCATATTAGTTTAAACCACTCCCAACAGCTCTAGTAAACCTGCCTGCAAGAATATTGGTCCCCCTCCGATTCATGTGCAACTCATCCCTTTTGCACAAGTCCTACTGCCCCAGAAGAGGTCCCAATTATCCAAAATTCTGAATCCCTGCCCCCGCTCCAATTCTTTATCCACGCATTTATCTGCCACCTCATTCTTTTCCTATCCTCACTGTCATGTGGCACAAGCAGCAATCCTAAGATTACTACCCTTGAGGTCCTGCTTCTCAGCTTTCTTCCTAATTCCCTATATTTTTTTTCCTCTGAGTTCATGACCAATTTGTAATCTAACTCAATATATAGACTCTAATATCTTTATAACTCAATACATTATATCGGCTCTAATGTCCTTATAACACTATATAATATATAATATCTTTTTGGTTGAGAGAAATCTGTTAAATTCGTACTTAGGATGTGCAATAAGGATATAGAACAGGAGAACATAGAATTCTACAGCACAGTACTTTGGCCCACGATATTTTGCTATCCTTTTAAGCTACTCTAGGATCAATCTCACCATTCCCCACTATATAGCCCTCCATTTCTCTCTGATCCATGTTCCTATCTAAGAGTTTCTTAAATGCCCTAATGTGTCTGTCTCTACACCCACCCACAGGGTATTCTGTGTTTCAAAAAAAAAAAACAACAAAAAAAAAACACCTCTGAAACCTGAGCATTACCAGGCAAATTTTCTGAGTCATATTTAGGAAGTGGTAAAACATGCTCTCTGTAATGGTGAGTATTATTACAAAGAGGAAGAACATGATGTTCCTGATCTGGAGCCAAAACCTTCCAAAGGCTGGAATAATAATTGGAGTCATGAGATCAAATTCCAAAGCAGCAGGGAGTTAAAATTCAGTAAATTAGATTAAATCATTAAGACTGTTAAAAAGTGACCTCAAAGTGCCAAGCTGTCATAACATCCTAAACAGAATTTGCTGGAAATCTACAGCAGGTCAGTCTGTATTTGTGAGAAGAGAAACAGAACTAACAATTCAGGTTGAACAGCCTCAGAACCTTGAAGGAGGCTAAAGAAGTTTGTTTTAAGCTGCAGGAAGGGTGAGAAAGGGGTGACTGATGGAGTAAGACAATGGGGACTAAACAGGTTATCTGGTCAGGGTGTGAGACAGAGCAGGTAGAGAGTGTCAAAGGGATGTGGGAGCTCTGAAGTGCAGAACAGGATGACTTCACTGGCAAGTCAAGCTGGGCAGTTCCTCTAAAATGCATAGGCTAAGGCAACAGATAGATGGGCAATTAATACAAAGAAATTAATTTGTTTGAAATTGTAGAATATTAATTATAATTGATGCTCTTTTGAAGCAGTTCCCTTCTTAGTAAAATCCCAAAATCCTCAGGAAGAGATTATCCTGTCCCACAAGCAACTTCTCACAGCGTTCTCAACATGTGACACATCTGCAGCTTTCAGCAACAGAGTTCCATGTAGTTGTGTTATTAGCCAGGTTTTATGTGGCTGTGGTTCTCAAACTTGTCTATGATGTCTAATGACTAATCAATGAATGAGTATCTATGACTCGCTAGGGAAGAGAGCTCCAAAGATACAATCCTGCAAGTGACTGACCCCTTCTCCTGAGGCTATGCTCCTTGCTCTAAACGTGTGTGTGTTACGGTCCGGTATGGAGCTCGCATTCTGGGTCTTGATCTGGTCCGTGGGCTCCAGACTCCGGGTCTTGTAGCCGTCCCTCCTTTCACCCTTAAGCCCAAATAGGATCATCTTGGCTTAAGGAGGCGCACCTGATGCCTATCAGCTGGCAGGTGAATATAAGGGGTTCTGGGACTGAGTTTAGTTGGGGGTTGTTTTGTATGTGCTGGGTTGCCTTGTTTGTCTATCCTGTTTTGACCTGTTTGTGCTGGTTGCCCTGTTCTGACCTGTGTGTCATGTTTGTCCTGCTTGTGCTGTTTGCCTGGTTTTGTTCTGTTTGTCCCAGCTTGGAGTACCCACTGTTAATCAACTAGTTCTGTAAGTCTGTTCTCATAGTCACCCTGGACCGAGCTCCCTTCTGATCCCTTGCCTCTGTTGGGTAAGCAGGCTGGACTGCTGTTGTCTGGTGGGGGACTCTGACCCTTTCCTACCCCTCTCTTCTGATGGGTTGTGCCCTGCACCTGCCCAGGTGCCCTGTGACCTGCCTGGGAGGCTGGGCCCTGCCCAGCTATCCACCCAGCATTCCTTGTCCCATAGACCCATCCTCTAGCCTAGCCAGAGTCCTGCCTCGCCATGAACTCCAGGATCCTGCCTTGCCATGAACTATCTCTGAATCCCAGGATCACCTTTGAATGCCACATCCCTCATGCACACCACGGTCTCCTCATCTTGTTCTATCCTTTAGTTGCTCCTGTCCTGCCCCTAGTACTTCAGTGCCTGTGTTCTGCATTTGGTGGTGGTGGTGGTGGTGGTGGTGGTGGTGGTGGTGGTGTGTGTGTGTGTGTGTGTGTGTGTGTGTGTGTGTGTGTGTGTGTGTGTGTGTGTGTGTGTGTGTGTGTGTGTGTGTGTGTGTGTGTGTGTGTGTGTGTGTGTGTGTGTGTGTGTGTGTGTGTGTGTGTGTGTGTGTGTGTGTGTGTGTGTGTGTGTGTGTGTGTGATCACTGACATCCTTCTGTGTTTGTTATTTGTGTGACCAGAGGTGACTTGATGAGTCTTATCTGGGCTAGGAAGTACCTCTGACATGTGGGGCAAATATGTGAAGGTTCTGTAGTTGAGGTGCTTGCTACTCATTCTTTCTGCTGTCATTGTTTCCTTTTGCTTCTGCATTGTGATTCTTTCCAGCTTTGGTGGCACCTTTAGTGAGAACACTGCACCAGGATGACTGATTCAAGGCTGCATGTTCTGAAGTGTCATTGATCTCAAGGGGCTTGAGTGAAGTCTTGAACGTGTGTTTGAATTATTTTCTCTCATTACCATGAGAACATTTCCCTGTGGACAGTTCCCTGAAGATCAACTGGGGGATATGATTGTCTGACATCCTGATGACACGGCCTGCCCATCTGACTTGATGTTCCATTGGTAATGTGTGGATGGTGGGCATGTTTGCTGCAGACAGCACTTTCGTGTCAGGAATTCTATCTTGCCAATTAGTCTCATGATCTTCCATAGGGGTGACAAGTGGAAGTGGTTCAGTCTATGCACGTGTCTCATGTACACAGTCCACATTTCACACGCATAGAGGAGGGTGGGTAGGATGACAGCGCAGTAGACTTTCAGCTTAATCTTCAGAGTAATTCCCCTTTGCTCCTAGATGCTGTCATGTAGTCTCCCAAGATTGACACTAGCCTTGGCAATCCTGCAGCTGAACTCATCAGCAATGTGAACTGCTCTTGAGAGGGTGGTGCCAAGATACGTGAACTTGTCGACTGCCTAGAGCTGCTGGCTGTTCACCGAGATGGCTGGCCCTGCATAGGGTTGATATGGGATTTCTTGGTGCATGACATCCATCTTCTTTGTGCTAATGATGAGACCAAAGTTATCACATGCAGTGGAAAATTTGTCGATGACGTCCTGCATGTCAGACTCAGCTTGAGTTGAGAGCGCAGTTATCAGCGAATGGAAAGTCTCTCAGTCCAGTCTCTTCGACCTTAGTAATGACTTGAAGTGTGTGCAGGTTGGACACCTTGCTATCCCTTTTGTACTTGATATGAATTCCAGGATGCATCAGACAACATCACATTGAAAATCATGCTGAAGAGCGGGGGCACCAGCAGGTATCCCTGCTTGATCCTATTTGTGACTGAAAAAGCAACAGAGTGTTTACCATCTTCAAACACGTGAGCTGGCATCCCATCAAGAAACTGCTTGACAATGATAGTGAATTTGCCAGGGCAACCAAACTTTGCCATGATCTTCCATAATCCCTCTTGGCTCACAACGGCGAAGGTCTTGGTAAGACAAACAAAGATGTGGGAAGATGGAAAATACCAGAACACCCAGCCTCCCAACATATATTTGGGAGGTGAGAAAATTCTGGAGCATCCATCCCTCCAACAGATGTTTGGAATGTAGGAAAATGTCAGAATGTCCTGCCCTCCAGCATTTGCCTGGGTTGTGAGAAAATGCAGGAGCTGTCATGGTCCGGTACGTGAAGTCTGCCTTCTGGTTCATGGTCTGGTCCGTGGACTCCAGACTCCGAGTCTTCTGGCTGTCCCTTGTTCAGTTGGGCATATTCATAGGCACCTGATTCTCGTCTTGGGGCTGAGAATATAAGTGGCCCTGGGGTGGAGTGTGGGTGCTGGTTTGTCTTGTCAGTATCCTGTCCTTCCCTCTGTGGGGTAAGTCAGGCTGTCTTTGCCGTTACCCTGCCATTGGATCTGTTCCTTCCTGTCCTTGCCTCTGTTGGGTAAGCCAGGCTGTCTTTGCTGTTACCCTGGGGCTGGACTGTTCCCTTCCCCTTCCTTCTATAGCCCTTGGCTGAAGCCTTGCCTGTTTCCTTTTGCCTGAAGCCTTTCCTGCGTCCTTGCCTATTCTTGCCGTCAAGTTCTACTGCCTGAGCAAAACCGGAGCCTTGCTGTGTCTAGAAAGCTGTGTTCAGCTTTCTGTGTATGAGTCCCGGCCCTACGTCCTGCTCCCAAGGTGGGGTCTAGGCTCTGTGTTCTGTGTTCCTGTCTCCCAAGACCAAGGCTCTGTGTTCTCGAAACATAGAAAATAGTCATAGGAGTAGGTCATTCAGCCCTTTGAGCCTGCACCACCATTCAGTATGATCATGGCTGATCATCCAACTCAGAACCCTGTACCTGCCTTTTCTCCATACCCCCTGATCCCTTTAGCCACAAGGACCATATCTAACTCCCTCTTAAATATAGCCAATGAACCGGCCTCAACTGTTTCCTGTGGCAGAGAATTCCACAGATTCACCACCCTCTGTGTGAAGAAGTTTCTCCTCATCTCGGCCCTAAAAGGCTTCCCCTTTATCCTTAAACTGTGACCCCTCGTTCTGGACTTCCCCAACATCGGAAACTATCTTCCTGCATCTAGCCTGTCTGATCCCTTTAATATTTTATATGTTTCAATAGGATCCCCCCTCAATCTTCTAAATTCTGGCGAGTATAAACCTAGTCGATCCAGTCTTTTTTTACATGAAAGTCCTGCCATCCCAGGAATCGAACTGGTGAACCTTCTTTGTACTCCCTCTATGGCAAGAATGTCTTTCCTCAGATTAGTGGACCAAAACTGCACACAATACTCCAGGTGTGGTTTCACCTAGGCCTTGTACAAGTGTAGTAGAATCTCCCAGCTCCTGTACTCTAATCCTGTTCCTATGAATGCCAACATACCATTTGCCTTTTTCACCACCTGCTGTACCTGCATGCCCACTTTCAATGACTGGTGTACAATGACACCCTGGTCTCGTTGCACCTCCCCTTTTCCTAATCGGCCACCGTTCAGATAATAATCTGTTTTCCTGTTCTTGCAACCAAAGTAGATAACCTCACATTTATCCACATTAAATTGCATCTGCCATGAAATTGCCCACTCACCTAACCTATCCAAGTCACCCTGCATCCCCTTAGCATCCTCCTCACAGCTAACACTGCCACCCAGCTTCGTGTCATCTGCAAACTTGGAGATGCTGCATTTAATTCCCTCGTCTAAATCATTAATATATATTGTAAACAACTGGGGTCCCAGCACTGAGCCTTGCGGTACCCCACTAGTCACTGCCTGCCATTCTGAAAAGGTCCTGTTTATACCCACTCTTTGCTTCCTGTCTGCCAACCAATTCTCTATCCACATCAATACCATACCCCCAATACCGTGTGCTTTAAGTTTGCACACTAATCTCCTGTGTGGGATCTTGTCAAAAGCCTTTTGAAAATCGAAATATACCACATCCACTGGTTCTCCCCTATCCACTCTACTAGTTACATCCTCAAAAAATTCTATAAGATTCGTCAGACATGATTTTCCTTTCACAAATCCATGCTGACTTTGTCAGATGATTTCACTGCTTTCCAAATGTGCTGTTATCACATCTTTGAATACTGACTCTAGCATTTTCCCCACCACCGATGTCAGGCTAACTGGTCTATAATTCCCCGGTTTTTCTCTCCCTCCTTTTTTTAAAAGTGGGGTTACATTAGCACCCTCCAATCCTCAGGGACTAATCCAGAATCTAAAGAGTTTTGAAAAATTATCACTAATGCATCCACTATTTCTTGGGCTACTTAAGCACTCTGGGATGCAGACCATCTGGCCCTGAGGATTTATCTGCCTTTAATCCCTTCATTCTATCTAACACCACTTCCTTACTAACATGTATTTCCCTCAGTTCCTCCATCTCACTAGACCCTCGGTCCCCTACTATTTCTGGAAGATTATTTATGTCCTCCTTAGTGAAGCCAGAACCAAAGTAGTTATTCAATTGGTCTGCCATGTCCTTGTTCTGCGTTCCTGTCTCCCAAGACCAAATCTGAGCTTCATGTCCTCATCCAGTTCTGGTCCCGCATCCAGTCCAGGAGTCGCGTGTCCTGCCCTCATGTCCAGTCCTGTTGCCTTGCCACGTCTTGTCCTCGCTTAGATCCAGAGTCCGAGCCGGAGTCAAGACCCAGGTTCCGGGTCCCTGTCAAGTCTCTGGCTTGGAGTCCTTGTCCAGGTTCCAAGTTCCTAGTTCCTTGTCCAGGCCCCGCTTTCCTAGTCTAGTCCTAGCCCAGGCCCTGTATCCTAGTCTCGTCCAGGGCCTGTGTCTTGTCCAGCGCCATTTCTTCCCCACTTCCCTTTCTTTCTTGACACACCTGGTCCTGTTCCTAGTACTTCAGTGTCTGTGTCTTGCATTTGGGTCTGCTCTCAATGCCCACCTTATGACAGGAGCATCCAGTTGTGACCCTTTTACTTCTTGGGTTATTAACTAACATATCCAACAAAAACCTCCAAACTGACAATGTAATCATTATTAACACTCAGGCTGCTCAAACGTACATTATTCGAGTTTACTTTGTTTGACATCAAAGCCCACAGCATAAGTACCAGTCATGTGCAATAAAACTGACTAAGTTCACCCCAACAGGTAGTCCTGTTTGAGTCCTGCAATGATAGTTCCTGCTTTGTCACGACTGATATCTCAGGCAGACTGTATTTTGATTTTTCTATCAATCTTATCCCAGCCCAAGACTGTCACTCATTCAAGCTGACAGTTGTTCAAGCACTGAACAGGACATATCTGTTTCCTTTCCCCTTTTCCATTCTTATCTTAGACCGGGCCCTGTCAATGTAGATTACCTATTACAAATGTCATCCAGAGTGAGGTAAGCAAGAGCATGTATTCTCTTATCAGCCAGAGAGTTCTTCAATTGTAAGGGTTGTCTGCACTTCACAACTCATCTAAAATGTATCATCCATGGAATGACAGTTCCTGAAACACTCCTGTGTATTTATCCTGCTTTTCAGTTGGTTCTTGTGGAATAACTTACAAGGAGATAGTTCACAGATGTGTCAGCACCACTCAGCATCCCGTCATTGAATCTGACAAACCCACACAAAATGCTAAAGGAACTCAGCAAAGTTCCTTTCTTTGATATTGACAAACAGTGCTGACTCGATGGGCTGAAGGGCCTGTTTCTACACTGTATCTATAATCTGCTTCAGTGCTGTTGGTTGATTGATAAATATTGGCTGTGTTCTTGGAGAAAGCTTGCTCTGCTCTTCCAGGAGTGGAAGGCTTTGTATAAATGCAAAGCTGACTTGGTTTTATCTAAAATGTGTCCACATGACCATGCAGCATGTACCCCCCCCCCACCTCAAATCTTCTAGTAGAAGTCTCAATGCTTGTTGTTCGATTGTCTCCTTTCTACGACAACATTCCACAGTTCTTTCAAAACAGCCAGCCAATTTAACCTTAGTCAGAAATTGGGTTTAAAATTATGCAGACTTTATCATAGGTCTACAACTTCCCTTCAGTAAAGGCAGAGAGCAAGCTGAGTGGACAGAATTGTATCCCTTTAATAGTCACTGGGCTTGTTGTTGCTAAGTGCCTTTAATATTGAAAGCAAGGAAAATGGAAACCAGCATCTGCTTCCAATTTCTCACTTTCAATCCCAATCTGTTCCCTTGTGGTTACCTGGCTAATTTCCATAAGACATAGGAGCAGAATTAGGCCATTTGGCCCACTGAGGTTGCTCTGCCATCCTATCATGGCTGACTTATCCTCCTCAACTCCATTCTCCAAGGTCAATACACCTTTTTCTGGAAAGGACTTGATCTTGAACAACTGATGATCCATAGAGTAGGTTTTGCCATCCGGAACAGCCTACTTCAGAAGCTGACAGAGCAACCACTGGGAATCAATGACTCTGTGAATCCAGCTTGTCAAGAACCAATGTGCCACCTTCATCAGCGCCTATGCTCCAACTCTGGACACTGAAGATGAAGTAAAGATGAACTTCTACGTCTAACTTGACGTCATCTTTTCCTCTGTTCCCAACAATGACAAGATCATTCTCTTTGGAGATAGTCACCCGTAGGAGACAGGTAGTTGGGTGACTGTCAGGAGAGGGAAGGGGAATAGACAGAATGAGCAGAGCACCCCTATGGCTGTTCCCATCAACAATAAGTATACAGTTTCGGATACTGTTGGTGGGGACAACCTACCAGGGAAAAGTTGCAGTGGTTGTGTCTCTGGCACTGAGACTGGACCCTCAGCTCAGAAGGGAAGGAGGGAAAAGAGGAGAGCAGTAGTGATAGGGGATTCGATAGTTAGGGGGACAGATAGGAGGTTCTGTGGGAGAGATTGAGAATCCCGGATGGTCTGTTGCCTCCCTCGTGCCAGGGTCTGCGATATCTCGGATCGAGTTCTCAGTATTCTCAAGAGGGACGGTGAGCAGCTGGATGTCGTGGTCCATGTAGGGACCAATGACATGGGTAGGAAGAGTGAGGAGGTCCTGAAAGGTGAGTTTAGGGAGCTAGGTGCCAAGTTAAAGGACAGGACCTCCAGAATAGCAATCACAGGATTGCTACCAGTGCCACGTGCAGGTGGGTTTAGAAATAGTAAGATAGTGTAGATCAACACGTGGTTGAAGACATGGTGCAGGAGGGAGGGCTTCAGATTGATAGATAATTGGGCAGTTTCCCAGGGAAGGTGGGACCTGTTCCAGCGGGATGGTTTACACCTGAACTGGAGGGGGACAAGTATTCTTGCAGGTAGGTTTGCTAGAGAGGCTCCAGTGGATTTAAACTAGATATGAGGGGGGAGGGGTACCAGAGTGTAGGAACAGATGAATGGGAGAAGGAAAAAAAAGACATTAAAGTTCTTTATACTATTAGAGATAAACAGAGGAGGAGGTGGAGAATTTCTTAAATGCATTTATTTTAATGCTAGGGGCATTGTAAGAAAGGTGGATGAGCTTAGAGCATGGATTGATACCTGGAAATATGATGTTGTAGCTATTAGTGAAACATGGTTGCAGGAGGGGAGTGATTTGCAACTAAATATTCCTGGATTTCGTTGCTTCAGGTGTGATAGAATCGGAGGGACAAGAGGGGGAGGTGTTGCGTTGCTTGTCAGAGAAAATATTACAGCGGTGCTCTGGCAGGATAGATTAGAGGGCTCATCTAGGGAGACTATTTGGATGGAATTGAGGAATGGGAAAAGTGTAGTAACGCTTAAAGGGGTGTATTATAGACCACATAATGAGGAGCAAATTTGCAAGAAGATAGCAGATATTTGTAGTAAGCACAGGGTTGTGATTGTGGGGATTTTAATTTTCCACACATAGACTGGGAAGCCCATACTGTAAAAGGGATGGATGGTTTGGAGTTTGTAAAAACTGTGCAGGATAATTTTTTGCAGCAATACATAGAGATACCAACTAGAGAAGGGGCAATGTTGGATCTTCTGTTAGGGAATGAAATAGGTGAGGTGACGGTGGTATGTGTTGGGGAGCACTTTGGGTCCAGTGATCACAATGCCATTAGTTTCAATATAATTATGGAGAAGGATAGGACTGGACCCAGGGCTAAGATTTTTGATTGGAGAAAGGCTAACTTTGAGGCGATGCGAAAGGATTTAGAAGGAATGATTTGAGACAATTTGTTTTATGGGAAGGATGTAATTGAGAAATGGCAGTCATTTAAAGGAGAAATTTTGAGGGTACAGAATGTTTATGTTCCTGTTAAGTTGAAAGGAAAGGTTAAAAGTTTGAGAGAGCCATGGTTTTCAAGGGATATTGGAAACTTGCTTAGGAAAAAGAAAGATCTCTACAATAAATATAGGCAGCATGGAGTAAATGAAGTGTTCGAGGAATATAAAGAATGTAAGAAGAATCTTAAAGAAATTAGAAAAGCTAAAAGAAGATACGAGGTTGCTTTGGCAAGTAAGGTGAAAATAAATCCAAAGGGTTTCTACAGTTATATTAATAGTAAAAGGATAGTGAGGGATAAAATTGGTCCCTTAGAGAATCAGAGTGGACAGCTATGTGTGGAGCCGTAAGAGATGGGGGAGATTTTGAACAATTTCTTTTTTTCGGTATTCACTTAGGAGAAGGATATAGAATTGTGTAAGGTAAGGGAAACAAGTAGGGAAGTTATGGAAACTATGACAATTAAAGAGGAGGAAGTACTGGCACTTTTAAGGAATATAAAATGGATAAGTCTCCAGGTCTTGACAGGATATTCCCTAGGACCTTGAGGGAGGTTAGTGTGGAAATAGCAGGGGCTCTGACAGAAATATTTCAAATGTCATTAGAAATGGGGATGGTGCCGGAGGATTGGCGTATTACTCATGTGGATCCATTGTTTAAAAAGGGTTCTAAGAGTAAACCTAGCAATTATAGGATGGTCAGTTTGACATCAGTGGTGGGTAAATTAATGGAAAGTATTCTTAGAGATGGTATATATAATTATCTGGATAGACAGGGTCTGATTAGGAACAGTCAACATGGATTTGTGCATGGAAGGTCATGTTTGACAAATCTTATTGAAATTTTTGAAGAGGTTACGAGGAAAGTTGATGAGCTTAAAGCAGTGGATGTTGTCTATATGGACTTCAGTAAGGCCTTTGACAAGGTTCCGCACGGAAGGTTAGTTAGGAAGGTTCAATCATTAGGTATTAATATTGAAGTAGTAAAATGGATTCAACAGTGGCTGGATGGGAGATGCCAGAGAGTAGTGGTGGATAACTGTCAGGTTGGAGGCTGGTGACTAGTGGTGTGCCTCAGGGATCTGTACTGGGTCCAATGTTGTTTGTCATATACATTAATGATCTGGATGATGGGGTGGTAAATTGGATTAGTAAGTATGCAGATGATACTAAGATAGGTGGCATTGTGGATAATGAAGTAGATTTTCAATGTTTGCAGAGAAATTTAGACCAGTTAGAAGAGTGGGCTGAGCGATGGCAGATAGAGTTTAATGCTGATAAGTGTGAGGAGCTACATTTTGGTAGGAATAATCCAAATAGGACATACATGGTAAATGGTAGGGCATTGAAGAATGCAGTAGAACAGAGTGATCTAGGAATAATGGTGCATAGTTCCCTGAAGGTGGAATCTCATGTGGATAGGGTGGTGAAGAAAGCTTTTGGTATGCTGGCCTTTATAAATCAGAGCATTGAGTATAGGAGTTGGGATGTAATGTTAAAATTGTACAAGGCATTGGTAAGGTCGAATTTGGAGTATTGTGTACAGTTCTGGTCACCAAATTATAGGAAAGATGTCAACAAAATAGAGAGTGTACAGAGGAGATTTACTAGAATGTTACCTGGGTTTCAGCACCTAAGTTACAGAGAAAGGTTGAACAAGTTAGGTCTTTATTCTTTGGAGCGTAGAAGGTTGATGGGGGTCTTGATAGAGGTATTTAAAATTATGAGGGGGATAGATCGAGATGACGTGGATAGGCTTTTTCCATTGAGAGTAGGGGAGATTCAAATAAGAGAACATGAGTTAAGAGTTGGGGGGGAAAAGTTTAAGAGTAACATGAGGGGGAATTTCTTTACTCATAGTGGTAGCTGTGTGGAATGAGCTTCCAGTAGAAGTGGTAGAGGTAGGTTCGGTATTGTCATTTAAAGCAAAATTAGATAGGTATATGGACAGGAAAGGAATGGAGGGTTATGGGCTGAGTGTGGGTTAGTGGGATTAGGTAAGAGTAAGTATTCGGCACGGACTAGAAGGGCCGAGATGGCCTGTTTCCGTGCTGTAATTGTTATCTGGTTATATGAGAACTTCAATGCCAGAGTCGGGAAAGATCATAGGCTCTGGACTGGACGAATAAGTAAGGAGGGAGTTGGCAAGGTCAACGCCAATGGAACACTCCTCCTCACCAAATGTGCTGAACATAACCTGGTGATTACAACACCTTATTTTGTCAGAAAAACAGACACAAAGTCTCCTGGCAGCATCGACTACATTATCATACAATCTCGCGACCAACAAGATGCTCTGATAACGAGCTGTTACTGGTGCCGATGATTACTGGACAGACTATCGGCTCATCTTGTCCGCCATGAGAATAAAGATTTGGCCCAAAGGGGAACACCAAAATCAGAACACTATTAAGTAATTAATTTTGGCATCCTTCAAGACATCAACCATGTCCAGAATTTCTAACAAAATCTTCAAGAACAATTGCCTCAACAAATCCCACCATTCACAGAAGAACTCTGGAATTGAAGAACTCTATCATCACCTCCTGCAAAGAAACTGTTGGGTTCAAGACAAAAAAATCAGGATTGGTTCTATGATAATGACAAACTACTCCAGCAACTCATTGATGAAAAGAGAAAAGCTTTCATCACCTTACAAAATGACCAACAATTGGCTACCAAAAGGAAATGCTATCAGGAATGCAAGGCTGCAGTCCAGAAGAGCACCCGAAACCTGAAAAACCAATGGTGGAAGAAGAAAGCTCAGGAGATCCAACAACTAGCAGACGCCAATGACACTCGAGGCTTTTTCAACACAACTAAAGCTATTTTGGGCACATCCACTCACGGTCAAGCCCCTCACAGAAACAAAGATGATTTAACTATCCTGAAGAGCAATGCTGACGTCAATTCTAGATAGAGGGAGCACTTTGAAGATCTTTTAGATCAAACCGTCTCATTTGACAGGAATGTGATTAATAACATTCCAAAACAGCCCGTTGATTACTCCCTAAGCAAAATAGCAACACTTGAAGTCAAGGAAGCCATCAAAACCTTGAAAAACAACAAGGCCGCTGGACTCGATGGAATACCAGCCGAGGTCTACAAAATTGGAGGTAACCTTCTTCATTATCAACTGCATCAACTTCTCATCAAGATCTGGATAAATGAAGATGTACCAGCAGACTTTAGAGACTCAGCAATCGTTACCATCTACAAAAGGAAAGGCGATCGATCTGAATGCGGAAACTATCGTGGAATTTCCCTGTTAGCAACAGCAGGAAAGATCCTAACCCGCATCATGAACAACCGGCTCAAGTCTTTAGCCAAGAAGATCCTTCCAGAGACACAAGCCGGTTTTAGACCATCACGTGGAGCAATCAACATGATCTTCACAATGTGACAACTACAAGAAAAATGTCGGGAACAACTTCAACCTTTGTACATGGCATTCATCGACCTTATCAAAACCTTTGACTCGGTATCAAGGGAACTCGTATGGGATGTCCTATCCACCTATGGATGCCCTGAAAAGTACATTCGAATCCTGAGACTCCTCCACGATGGCATGCTTGCCATAGTCATGGTCAGCAATAGTAATTGTGAGCCTTGTCAAGTCAGATCAGGAGTAAAACAGGGATGCATAATTGCCCCAGCTTTGTTCTCCATCTTCATTATGACAATCATCCACATCATCAAGGACGACCTACCCCCAGGAATCGAAATTGTCTACAGAACAAATGGCAGACTTTTCAATCTTGCTTGTCTGAAGTCCAAAAAGAAGACATCCATGAGTTCCCTCATCGAATTCCAATACGCAGATGACAACAGTGTTGCAGCTCTCTCGGAAAACCACCTACAACAGATTCTGACTGCCTTCAACTGTGCATACATGAAACTTGGACTTATCATCAATTCCAAGAAGACTCGGATAGAATCACAATTCAACATGGTGAAACAACCCTGGAAAATGTGGACCACTTTCCGTATCTTGGAAGTCACTTCTCCTCCAATGTCGACCTTAATGAAGAGATCCAACATTGTCTTAAATGCGCTAGAACAGCTTTTGGATGTCTTTCATGATTGTGACATCCGAACAGACACCAAAATGTTAGTGTACAATGCAGTTTTGATCCCAACACTCCTGTATGCATCAGAAACCTGGACAACATACCAACGACATCTGAAGGCACTTGAAAAGTTCCATCAACGCTGTCTTTGTAACATCTTAAATATCACCTGGGAAGATAGATGAACCAACATCAGCGTGCTAAATGAAGCAAAAACAACGAGCATGAAACCTACATCATCAAGAACCAACTAAGATGGAGTGGTCATGTTCGGATGAAAGACGAAGTCTGCTGAAAAAAATCTTCTACTCCCAGCTTAAAGAAGGCAAACATAAAAGAGGCGAACAACAGAAGAGATTCAAAGTCATCTTAAAAGCCAACATGAAGAAATGTAACATTGACATCAACAATTGGGAAACCAATGCCAAGGACAGGAAACTTTGGCAAACCAGCATCTGAGAAGGAACAGCAACTTTCAAAGCCAACAGATGTGCAGACTTAGAAGAAAAGACAAGAAAATGGAAAAAGAGGCAGTAATATCAAAAGCCAGATCTGCCATCTGGAGCTACCTGTCCTGAATGCGGAAGAATTTTCAAAGCCAAGATTGGACTCATAAGCCACTTCAGAGCCCATAAATAGATCAATGGAATGAAGACCATCATAGAACCATAGAACACGACAGCACAGTACAGGCCCTTCAGCCCTCCATGTTGTGCCGACCTATATAATCCTTAAAAAAAGCACTAAACCCACACTACCCCATAACCCTCCATTTTTCTTTCATCCACGTGCCTGTCCAAGAGGCTCTTAAATACCCCTTATGGTTTAGCCTCCACCACCATCCCTAGCAAGTCATTCCAGACACTCACAACCCTCTGCGTAAAATAACTTACCCCTGATGCCTCCCGTAAACCTCCCTCCCTTTATATTGTACATATGCCCTCTGGTGTTTGCTATTGGTGCCCTGGGAAACAGGTACTGACTATCCACCCTATCTATGCTTCTCATAATCTTGTAGACCTCTATCAAGTCCCCTCTCATTCTTCTACGCTCCAAAGAGAAAAGTCCCAGCCAGTCAGGATGCTCTCAATTGTGCCCCTGTAGAAATTCCTTAGGATTTGGGGACTCATGCTAAACTTCTTCAGCCTGCTGAGGTGAAAGAGGCACTGTTGTGCTTTTTTCACCACACAGCTGGTATGTACAGAGCACGTGAGATCCTTGGTGATGTGTATACCAAGGAACTTAAAGCTGTTCACCCTCTCAACCCCAGATCTATTGATGTAAATAAAGGTTAGCCTGTCTCCATTCCTCCTGTAGTCCACAATCATCTCCTTTGTTTTTGTGACATTGAGGGAGAGATTGTTCTCTAAACACTACTGTGTCAGGGTGAAGTAAACATAGAAACATAGAAAACATACAGCACAATACAGGCCCTTCGGCCCACAAAGATGTGCCGAACATGTCCCTACCTTAGAACTATCTAGGCTTTACCCATAGCCCTTATTTTTCTAAACTCCATGTAGCCATCCAGGAGTCTCTTTAAAAACCCTATCATTTCTGCCTCCAGAACTGCTGCCAGCAGCCCATTCCATGTACTTACCACTCTCTACGTATATAAATTTTTTTTTACCCCCGACATTTCCTCTGTACCTACTTCCAAGCACCTTAAAGCTATGCCCTCTCATGCTAGCCATTTCAGCCCTGGGGAAAATCCTCTGACTATCGACATGATTAATGCCTCTCATTATCTTGTACACTTCTATCAGGTCACCTCTCGGCCTCAGTCACTCCAAAGAGAAAAGCCATAGAACCATAAAACACTACAGCACAGTACAGGCCCTTCAGCCTTCCATGTTGTTCTGACCCATATAATCCTTAAAAAAAAAGTACTAAACCCACACTACCCAATAACCCTCCATTTTTCTTTCATCCATGTGCCTGTCCAAGAGGCTCTTAAATACCCTTAATGTTTTAGCCTCCACCACCACCCCTGGCAAGTCATTCCAGGCACTCGCAACCCTCTTTTTAAAAAAAAAACTTACCCCTGATGTCTCCCCTAAACTTCCCTCCCTTCATTTTGTACATATGCCCTCTGGTGTTTGCTATTGGTGCTCTGGGAAACAGGTACTGACTATCCACCCTATCTATGCCTCTCATAATCTTGTAGACCTCTATCAAGTCCCCTCTCATTCTTCTATGCTCCAAAGAGAAAAGTCCAGCTCTGCTAACCTTGCTTCATATGACTTGTTCTCCAAACCAGGCAACATGCTGGTAAATCTCCTCTGCACCCTCTTCATAGCTTCCACATTCTTCCTATAATGAGGTGACCAGAACTGAACACAATACTCTAAGTGTGGTCTCACCAGAGATTTGTAGAGTTGCAACATGACCTCTCTACTCTTGAACTCAATCCCCCTGTTAATGAAGCCTAGCATCCCATAGGCCTTCTTAACTACCCTATCAACCTGCGCAGCGACCTTGAGGGATGTATGGATTTGAACCCCAATGTCCCTTTGTACATCCACACTCTTAAGTAACTGACCTTTAATCCTGTACTCAGTCTTCTGGTTTGTCCTTCCAGCTAAAGAGCTAGGAATTTGATGAAAGAGGTAAAGGGCTGGAGAAGGGGAGATTCTGATAGGAGTGGACAGAAGACCATGGAAGAAAGGGAAGGGAGAGGAGCACCAGAGGGAGATGATGGGCATGTAAGGAAGTAAGGTGAGAGAAGCAAATAGGAATGGAGAGGAGGGTGGTGGAAGACAATTATCATAATTTCAAAAATCGATGTTCATGCCATAAGGTTGGAGGCTACCCAGATGGAATATAAGTTGATGCTCCTCCAACCTAAGTGTGGCATCATCATGGCAGTAACAGAGGCCATGGACTGACATGTTGGAATGGGAAATAGAATTGAAGTGGGTGGCTATGGGGAGATTCACTTTTTGCGTTGGTGCCATGCAAAATGATTTCCCAATCTACACTGGGTATCACCGATTATACAGGAGGACACACCAAGACCTTCCCCTTCCTTTTCTTCCATGGTCTTCTGTCCTCATTTATTAGATTCTCCCTTCTTCAGCCCTTTATCTTTTTCACTAATTAACTTCCTTCCCTTTAGTTCACCACCTCCCCTTCTCCCAGTTTCACATATTACCTGACACCTTGTACTTCTTGCTGAATATGGGGTAGTGTGGGTTTAGTACTTTTTTTTAAAGGATTATATGGGTTGGCACAACATGGAGGGCTGAAGGGCTTATACTGTGCTGTAATGTTACATGGTTCTATGTTTCTATTACCCTCCCCCAACCTTCTTACTCTGACTTCTCTCCTTTTCCAGTCTTGATGAAGGGTCTTGGCCCAAAATGTTGGCTGTCTACTCTTTCCAGCATTTTGTGTGCGTTGCTTTGGATTTCCAGCATCTGCAAATTTCCTAGTGTTTGTGATACTGATGAAGTGGGCTGCTGAAATAATTGGAAGTCTGAAACTCAGAAATTGTTATTCCAGAGCTGGAATTAGGTCAAACCTTCTGAGATGCAGAAAGGGTGGGTAATGTAGCAGGATCTTCTTTTGAGTCAGATTGGGTGGAAGTCAGGAACAGGAAGGGAGCAGTTACTCTACTGGGGGTATTCTATAGGCCCCCTGGTAGCAGCAGAGATACCGAGGAGCAGATTGGGAGGCAGATTTTGGAAAGGTGCAAAAATAACAGGGTTGTTATCATGGGTGACTTTAACTTCCCTAATATTGATTGACACTTGATTAGTTCCAAGGGTTTAGATGGGGTAGAGTTTGTTAAGTGTGTCCAGGATGGATTCCTGTCACAGTATGTTGACAGGCTGACTAGGGGGAATGCCATACTAGATCTAGTATTAGGTAACGAACCGGGTCAGGTCACAGATCTGTCAGTGGGTGAGCATCTGGGGGACAGTGATCACCGCTCTCTGACCTTTAGCATTATCATGGAAAAGGATAGAAACAGAGGACAGGAAAATTTTTAATTGGGAAGGGGCAAATTATGAGGCTACAAGGCTAGAGCTTGAGGGTGTGAATTGGGATGATGATTTTGCAGTACTATGGACATGTGGTCGATGTTTAGGGATCTCTTGCAGGGTGTTAGGGATAAATTTGTCCCGGTGAGGAAGATAAAGAATGGTAGGGTGAAGGAACCATGGGTGACAAGTGAAGTGGAAAATCTAGTCAGGTGGAAGAAGGAAGCATACACGAGGTTTAGGAAGCAAAGATCAGATGGGTCTATTAAGGAATATAGGGTAGCAAGAAAGGAGCTTAAGAAGGGGCTGAGAAGAGCAAGAAGGGGGCTTGAGAAGGCCTTGGCGAGTAGGGTAAAGGAAAACCTCAAGGCATTCTTCAATTATGTGAAGAACAAAAGAATGACAGGAGTGAAGGTAGGACCGATTAGAGATAAAAGTGGGAAGATGTGCCTGGAGGCTGTGGAAATGAGCGAGGTCCTCAATGAATACTTCTCTTCGGTATTCACCACTGAGAGGGAACTTGATGACGGTGAGGACAATATGAGTGAGGTTGATGTTCTGGAGCATGTTGATATTAAGGGAGAGGAGGTGTAGGAGTTGTTAAAATACATTAGGATGGATAAGTCCCCAGGGCCTGAGTGAATATTCCCCAGGCTGCTCCACGAGGCGAGGGAAGAGATTGCTGAACCTCTGGCGAGTATCTTTATGTCCTTGTTGTCCATGGGAATGGTACTGGAGGATTGGAGGGAGGCGAATGTTGTCCCCTTGTTCAAAAAAGGTGGTAGGGACAGTCTGGGTAATTATAGACCAGTGAGCCTTATGTCTGTGGTGGGAAAGCTGTTGGAAAAGATTATTAGAGATAGGATCTTTGGGTATTTAGAGAATCATGGACTGATCAGGGACAGTCAGCATGGCTTTGTGAAGGGCAGATTGTGCCTAACAAGCTTGATCGAGTTCTTTGAGGAGGTGACCAGGCATATAGATGATGGTAGTGCAGTGGATGTGATCTATATGGATTTTAGTAAGGCATTTGATAAGGTTCCACATGGTAGGCTTATTCAGAAAGTCAGAAGGCATGGGATCCAGGGAAGTTTGGCCAGGTGGATTCAGAATTGGCTTGCCTGCAGAAAGCAGAGGATCATGGTGGATGGAGTACATTCAGATTGGAGGGTTGTGACTAATGGTGTCCCACAAGGATCTGTTCTGGGACCTCTACCTTTTGTGATTTTTATTAATGACTTGGATGTCGTGGTTTTTAATGACCTGGTTGGTGGTGTTGTAGATAGTGTAGAGGATTGTCAAAGATTGCAGAGAGACATTGTTAGGATGCAGAAGTGGGCTGAGAAGTAGCAGATGGAGTTCAACCCAGAGAAGTGTGAGGTGGTACACTTTGGAAGGATAAACTCCAAGGCAGAGTACAAAGTAAATGGCAGGATACTTGGTAGTGTGGAGGAGCAGAGGGATCTGGGGGTACATATCCATAGATACCTGAAAGTTGCCTCACAGGCAGATAGGGTAGTTAAGAAAGCTTATGGGGTGTTAGCTTTCATAAGTCGATGGATAGAGTTGAAGAGTCGCGATGTAATGATGCAGCTGTATAAAATTCTAGTTAGGCCACACTTTAAAGTACTGTGTCCAGTTCTGGTCGCCTCACTATAGGAAGGATGTGGAAGCATTGGAAAGGGTACAAATGAGATTTACCAGGATACTGCCTGGTTTAGAGAGTATGGATTATGATCAGAGATTAAGGGAGCTAGGGCTTTCTTTATTCTTTGAAGAGAAGGAGGATGTGAGGACACATGATAGAGGTGTACAAGATATTAAGAGGAAGAGACAGAGTGGACAGCCAGCGCCTCTTCCCCAGGGCACCACTGCTCAGTACAAGAGGACATGGCTTTAAGGTAAGGGGAGAGTAGTTCAAGGAGGATATTAGAGGAAGGTTTTTCACTCAGAGAATGTTTGGTGCGTGGAATGCACTACCTGAGTCAGTGGTGGAGGCAGATACACTAGTGAAGTTTAAGAGACTATTAGACAGATATATGGAGGAATTTAAGGTGGGGGGTTATATGGGAGGCAGGGTTTGAAGTTCGGCACAACATTGTGGGCCGAAGGGCCTGTAATGTGCTGAACTATTCTATGTTCTATGAGATTCATTTGCAGTTGTGTTCACCCAGCACGGCTTGTTTTAAAGCATTCAGTAATATCTACCTACTTCCACTCACTATGTGTTTTATGCACCACTTATTTAGTGCATTTTATAAGGCTTTTTCTTGATGATGTTGATTGAAGATAAGACTTGGCCAGCGTAGTATTGATGAACTTCTCTGTTACAGTCACCACTACAGGACCCCATACATCAGTTGAGAAATGTAGCTCAGTTGGGATATGAATGACAGAGCTTCTGACAGTCTAGCACCCCCTGGTGTAGCCTTGTCTAGAAGCAACCTAGATCTTTGTACTACAACCTGTTGGCTGAGTGAGGGAAGCTGAGCAGGAGTGGGAATAGTGCAATCCAGAACAAAGTTTGGTTATTGAACATTGATGTTCACTTGCTCCTATCTCCAGCCACACTTACTGGAGCAGCAAAAGGAAGTGGATCTTCAGACCCTGAGAATAAATACTAATCCTAAAAAAACATTCATGTCACACGCCGGTGATAATAAATCTGATTCTGATTGTGATTCTGGTTCTGAATCTTCAGAGACTCTCAGAATAAATACTAATCCTCTTTAGCTCATGGCTGGAACTAACATAACCGAAGAAGACATTGCCAATCCAACAAAGGCATTGGGGAAAAGACCTTGCAGCTAATCTTAAATCATAATTTTTAATAAAGTGAATATTGTTTAAAGTCTAAACCTTTGCCTGACAAATAAATATTTAAAGAAAAATGCAATTAATTCTTCAGATGCCTTCATAACCCAAGGGACTTACTGGTCAATCTCTCTCCTGGAACAAATGGTGCTCCCGATTGTACTACTTCAATTGAAAATGAATCACAAATTCTACAACAACCTGCTTTTAAATAATTTCCTGCTATTATACTCTACTTTTGGAAGGGTGGAGGAAGGCCTTCTTGTTGTGAGGTCGAATTTTAATATGACATTATAATATCGACATTAAATCCTCTTTTCAAATGGAGAGATGATTGCATGCATTTAATTTTGGTAATTTTAACAAGTGATGTTTTGAAATGAAAGTCATTTAGAAACTAATGATAAAATATTGAAAAAACTTGAAAATTACTTTCAGAGATGCTCAGAAGATTAATTGTGCATCAAATTAAAAGATAAAACAGCTTCCACTGCAAAAATAATGGAGGAATACATCTGTAATCAATTGGATCAGATTTACGTGCAGTGCTGAGAGTTAAATTAATCTGGTAATAAAGTATTGAGTTTGCTTGCAGTTGTCAAGCCAGGCAACTCTTTTCCATTACACAGCATCTTTGAGAGTGATTTTGTATGAAGTACTGTTTTTTATTTCAGGAGTCATTAGTGGAATGTGAGGTGAACAGCTCATTTCCTTATGGCGTAGGTGCTCTGGTTTATAATGATGTAAAATTGAAATTCATCTGTGACAGCTCATGGACTAGTAATATTCCCTAACCCTGTAACTACACATAGCAAACAGATGGACTTCTTAAAACATACAGAAGATGATGAAGATTAGAAAAGTTTGGAAAGGGAGGGTAGTAGGTAGGTAAAACAGTTTTCTCAGAATCTTCTCCACCCTACAGAACGTGACACACCAGGAAGTGTGCTACAGTTATAATGCAAGAAAATTTACAAGTCACCGTCACTCTGAAACATGAGATCTTCAGTGGGCATAATGGGGTAGATGTCAAGATGTTTTCCCCAGCTGGTGAGTCTTCAATGAGGGGTCATATTTATGTGATTAGAGGATAGTCCTTCAAAAGAGAGCTGCATTGGAATTTCTCAGTGAGTGCCGAATCTCAGAAATTCTCTACATTGGAGGCTGGATCAATGAGGAGTGTAGTTAAAGAGAAGTGGACAGAGAAATAGGGAAGTGGGGAACTACCACTCGGGGAGGTGAGCAGCCAAGATCACACTGAATAGCCGAGTGGCCTATTTATGCTCGTTTTATGTCCTTGTGCATCATAAAGAATCATAATCGGGTATGTCAATATCGGCAAATATTCAGATGTGAAGTTCGTACCAACACCTGTAATTAAACATCATGTCAGTCCATGGCCTGCTCTACTGCCACAATGAGGCCACTTTTAGGATGGAGAAACAACACCTTATATTTCATCCGGATAACCTCCAATCTGATGGCATGAACATTCTTTTCTCCAACTTCCAGTAATTTCAATCCACTTCCTGCTTCTCTTTTTTTCCATTCCCTATTCTGGGTCCTCTCTTACCCCTTCTCTTTTCATCTGCCTCTGGTTACCCACCTTCTTCCCTTTCTCCTATGGTCCACTCTTGTGATGCTCATTATGTGAATACATTTTCCATATGCTTCTCGTTCTTGATTTTGACCCACGAGGGCTTCCTATGTTCTATGTTCTATTTAAGGTTATACTGGACCAGCGCTCATCACTGAGTTCCATGTGAACACTATTCTGTTTGCTCAAGTCCCAACTAAGTTAGCTCTTAGTCTGATTATTCCCTGTAATATTTTCCAAATAAATCATCATCAATTTCTACTATCGAGTCCTAAGTTTGATCCGCTCCTGGGTCTGCCAGACTGAAGAGGGCTACAGCAGGACTCTGTCATGGACTCAGTGGAGATTGATCAACTTTGCATGGCATCTCTTGCATTGCAGTTTCTCCAGAAGATACATGCTTCATTGCAAAAGGAATCTGAGACCAGTAAGTGGAATTCACACTCCTTAGGGATGGACTCTGGTTTTGACATTTGCCTGTGTTCCTGCTCCATGTTACCAGGACTACCATGGACAGTCAATTAACCTGCTCACTCCTGAGTGGTCCAATAGGGACCCTGAGAATTTTCGCATGTTCTTAAATCAAAGCTCCCTAGTCTTTGAACTATAACTGCAAAGTTACCTTCAGACAGGAGTAAGGTGATTTCCTATGTAATTTCCCTCTTCTCGGGCAACAGCTTTATGGGAGAAGGATGCTCCCATGCGTTCTAATATAAATTTATTTCTAAGCATGAGGAGGAGGGTATTCTTTCATCCTGCCAGGAGCTTAGAATCCTCCAGCTGTACGAGGGAATGTGATCCATAGCTGAATGTTCCATTGATTTTCATATCCTAGTGGCAGAGAGCAAATGTAATAATAAGGCTTTGGTTGCTGTTTAGATGGGGATTCAATGACCAGCTTAAAGATTTTCTTGTGAAAAGGGAACAAGTGGAAGTTTCAGAGAAACTTATTGACGTGGCCATAAATCTTGACAATAGTATTTCCGAAAGGAGGGAGAAATGCGGTAAGCTTACCTGGAGAGCTGGTTCTCATAACTACCCAAAGCCTACCACGGTTCCTTCATCCAATAACCAATGCAGAGCCCTGCAGTCATCTCCAGAAGAACTCATGCAACTTGAAAGAACCTGGTGGAGCAAGAGATTTGAGGCAAAGGTGTTACTTATACTGCACTAAGGCTCGACTGACTGTCTACCCAAGGTATGCCTCCTAGTCACCTGCCTGAATTGTCAGGAAAACTCAGAGGACTATCCAGCAGAGGGAGAATTGCAATGGTCTAAAGTCTCTCTCTCCTGGATTGGTTTTACCATCCCTATTATCTTAGGGGAGACACCAGCATTCTGTGAGAGCCTTTGTAGAGTCTGGTTCTGCGGGAATTTTTTGGGATTTTGATCCGCTAGAAAGAATCGAAGGAATGTCTCGACCAGCCTATCTCTGCTATGGCCCTGGATGGTGCTCTGTTGGTACATGAACAAATCTTTTATCTTTCCATCGCTCTCAAGTCATCTATTGGAAGGCATGAGGAGATGAAACATTTCCATCTTATTCATTCCCTGCAGACATTCCCCTAATCCTTGGTTATCCATGGTTACATCTTCATAATCCTTGGATTAACTACATCTTCTGTCACCATCCAAGGTTAGTTGACCCAATGCGGGGAAAAGTGCCTTCCCAGAGGTTCCAAGATGCCTTCCTGAGTTTCCAAGAAGCCTTCCAAAGGTTCTGAGAGGTCTACTCAAGGTTGAGAAATGCCTGCCTGAGTTTCCAAAGTCCTGCTGTGAACCACGTTAAGTTGTCAGTCAGGTTGCTCTCTGACGCCTCAAGATCAGACTTGAACTCAACAGAATTGTCTAGAGTAGATTATTGACTTACTGAAAGGCTTGGATGCTGTGTGAAAAAATTCTGCATTTTGATTGAAGTGATGCTTTCAAAAATTGAACAAGTTTTCTCTTGTTCTCAGTTGTAAGAGCTGGAAGCACTTGATTTGCTGAAATATATGTTCAGGCAGTGAACCCGTACAGAAACTCAAGATCCAGAGAAAACATTAATAGAAGAAATGTTTGTTGGGAAGCCGGGGACTTTGTCATTGTTGTTGGAGTGTTTCCTTTATGTGAGGAAGCTTTACAGATCCATTCCTGGCATTTCTATTGCCTAACAAGGTTCTACAAAGGTGTGATTACTCATGTGACCCTAATATTTGAATGAAGATAATTTGGCATCACAAACTGAACAACAACATATGAGTGCCAAGTTTCCAAATAAACAGACACAAACAAAATATAAGGAACATTCAGTGTGAATGGTACCATCTGAAAGAATCAGTTCCCTTGGAAAAGCAAAAGAGGAGAATGAAGCATCTACACTTAGTTCCTTGCCACAGAATGATTTTGCAGAGGCCTCTGGAGAAGAAATGTGTGACTCAGCAAATTGTAGATCAGTGTGTGACCTCATTAACTACTTATAACTATATAACAATTACAGCACGGAAAGAGGCCATCTCAGCCCTTCTAGTCCATTCTGAATGCTTACTCTCACCTAGTCCCACCAACCTGCACTCGGCCCATAACCCTCCATTCCTTTCCTGTCCATATACCTATCCAATTTTTTTTTCAAATGACAATATCGAACCTGCCTCTACCACTTCTACTGGAAGCTCGTTCCACATAGCTACCACTCTTTGACTAAAGAAGTTCCCCCTTCGTGTAACCCCTAATTTTAAATACCTCTATCAAGTCCCCCCTCAACTTTCTACACTCCAAAGAATAAAGACCTAACTTGTTTGATCTTTCTCTGTAACTTAGGTGCTGAAACCCAGGTAACATTCTGGTAAATGTACTCTCTCTATTTTGTTGACATCTTTCCTATAATTCGATGACCAGAACTGTACACAATACTCCAAATTCGACCTTACCAATGCCTTGTACAATTTTAACATTACATCCCAACTCCTATACGCAATGCTCTGATTTATAAAGGCCAGCATACCAAAAGCTTTCTTCACCACCCTATCCACATGAGATTCCACCTTCAGGGAACTATGCACCATTATTCTTAGATTACTCTGTTCTACTGCATTCTTCAATGCCCTATCATTTACCATGTTTGCCCTATTTTGATTAGTCCTACCAAAATGTAGCACCTCACATTTATCAGCATTAAACTCCATCTGCCATCTTTCAGCCCACTCTTCTAACTGGCCTAAATCTCTCTGCAAGCTTTCAAAACCTACTTCATTATCTACAACGCATCATCTGCATACTTATTAATCCAATTTACCACCCCATCATCCAGACCATTAATGTATATGACAAACAACATTGGACCCAGTACAGATCCCTGAGGCACACCACTAGTCACCAGCCTCCAACCTGAGAAATAGTTACCCACCACTACTCTCTGGCATCTCCCATCCAGCCACTGTTGAATTTATTTTACTACTTCAATATTAATACCTAACGATTGAACCTTCCTAATTAACCTTCCATGTGGAAGGCCTTACTGAAGCACATATAGACAACATCCACTGCTTTACCCTTGTCAATTTTCCTAGTAACCTCTTCAAAAAATTCAGTAAGATTTGTTGAACATGACCTTCCATGCACAAATCCATGTTGACTTCCTAATAAGACCCTGTCTATCTAGATAATTATATATACCATCTCTAAGAATACTTTCCATTAATTTACCCACCACTGACATCAAACTGACAGGCCTATAATTGCTAGGTTTACTCTTAGAACCCTTTCTAAACAATGGAACCAGATGAGCAATACTCCAATCCTCTGGCACCATCCCTGTTTCTAAAGACATTTGAAATATTTCTGTCAGAACCCCTGCTATTTCTACACTAACTTCCTTCTAGGTCCTAGAGAATATCCTGTCAAGACCTGGAAAGTTATCCACTTTTACATTCTTTAAAAAGCACCAGTACTTCCTCTTCTTTAATCATCATAGTTTCCATAACTACCCTACTTGTTTCCCTTACCTTACACTATTCAATATCCTTCTTAGTGAATACCGAAGAAAAGAAATTGTTCAAAATCTCCCCCATCTCTTTTGGCTCCACATATAGCTGTCCACTCTGATTCTCTAAGGGACCAATTTTATCCCTCACTATACTTTTGCTATTAATATAACTGTAGAAACCCTATGGATTTATTTTCACCTTACTTGCCAAAGCAACCTCATATCTTCAATTATGTGAAGAACAAAAGGATGACAGGAGTGAAGATAGGACCGACTAGAGATAAAAGTGGGAAGATGTGCCTGGAGGCTGTGGAAGTGAGCGAGGTCCTAAATGAATACTTCTCTTCGGTATTCACCACTGAGAGGGAACTTGATGATGGTGAGGACAATATGAGTGAGGTTGATGTTCTAGAGCATGTTGATATTAAGGGAGAGGAGGTGTAGGAGTTGTTAAAATACATTAGGACGGATAAGTCCCCAGGGCCTGAGTGAATATTCCCCAGGCTGCTCCACGAGGCGAGGGAAGAGATTGCTGAACCTCTGGCTAGGATCTTTATGTTCTCGTTGTCCACGGGAATGGTACCGGAGGATTGGAGGGAGGCAAATGTTGTCCCCTTGTTCAAAAAAGGTAGTAGGGATAGTCTGGGTAATTATAGACCAGTGAGCCTTATGTCTGTGGTGGGAAAGCTGTTGGGAAAGATTCTTAGAGATAGGATCTATGGGCATTTAGAGAATCATGGTCTGATCAGGGACAGTCAGCATGGCTTTGTGAAGGGCAGATCGTGCCTAACAAGCCTGATCGAGTTCTTTGAGGAGGTGACCAGGCATATAGATGAGGTAATGTAGTGGATGTGATCTACATGGATTTTAGTAAGACATTTGATAAGGTTCCACATGGTAGGCTTATTCAGAAAGTCAGAAGGCATAGGATCCAGGGAGCTTTGGCCAGCTGGATTCAGAACTGGCTTGCCTGCAGAAAGCACAGGGTTGTGGTGGCGGGAGTACATTCAGATTGGAGGGTTGTGACTAGTGGTGTCCCACAAGAATCTATTTTGGGACCTCTACTTTTCGTGATTTTTATTAATGGCCTGGATGTGGGGGTAGAAGGGTGGGTTGGCAAGTTTGCAGATGACACAAAGGTTGGTGGTGTTGTAGACAGTGTAGAGGATTGTTGAAGATTGCAGAGAGACATTGATAGGATGCAGAAGTGGGCTGAGAAGTGGAAGATGGAGTTCAACCCGGAGAAGTGTGAGGAGGTACACTTTGGAAGGACAAACTCCAAGGCAGAGTACAAAGTAAATGGCAGGATACTTGGTAGTGTGGAGGAGCAGAGAGATCTGGGGGTACATGTCCACAGATCCCTGAAAGTTGCCTCACAGGTAGATAGGGTAGTTAGGAAAGCTTATGGGGTGTTAGCTTTCATAAGTCGAGGGATAGAGTTTAAGAGACGTGATGTAATGATGCAGCTCTATACAACTCTAGTTAGGCCACACTAGGAGTACTGTGTCCAGTTCTGGTTGCCTCACTATAGGAAGGATGTGGAAGCACTGGAAAGGGTACAGAGGAGATTTACCAGGATGCTGCCTGGTTTAGAGAGTATGGATATAACCATATAACATATAACAATCACAGCATGGAAACAGGCCATTCTGGCCCTCCTAGTCCATGCCGAACTCTTAATCTCACCTAGTCCCACCTACCCGCACTCAGCCCATAACCCTCCACTCCTTTCCTGTCCATATACCTATCCAATTTTACCTTAAATGACACAACTGAACTGGCCTCTACTACTTCTACAGGAAGCTCATTCCACACAGCTATCACTCTCTGAGTAAAGAAATACCCCCTCGTGTTTCCCTTAAACTTTTGCCCCCTAACTCTCAAATCATGTCCTCTCGTTTGAATCTCCCCTACTCTCAATGGAAACAGCCTATTCACGTCAACTCTATCTATCCCTCTCAAAATTTTAAATACCTCAATCAAATCCCTCCTCAACCTTCTACGCTCCAATGAATAGAGACCTAACTTGTTCAACCTTTCTCTGTAACTTAAGTGCTGATTTATTGATATCTTTCCTATAATTCAGTGACCAGAACTGTACACAATATTCCAAATTTGGCCTTACCAATGCCCTGTACAATTTTAACATTACATCCCAACTTCTGTACTCAATGCTCTGATTTATAAAGGCCAGCATTCCAAAAGCCTTCTTCACCACCCTATCTACATGAGACTCCACCTTCAGGGAACTATGCACTGTTATTCCTAGATCTCTCTGTTCCACTGCATTCCTCAATGCCCTACCATTTACCCTGTATGTTCTATTTGGATTATTCCTGCCAAAATGTAGAACCTCACACTTCTCAGCATTAAACTCCATCTGCCAACGTTCAGCCCATTCTTCTAACCAGCATAAATCTCCCTGCAAGCTTTGAAAACCCACCTCATTATCCACAACACCTCCTACCTTAGTATCATCAGCATACTTACTAATCCAATTTACCACCCCATCATCCAGATCATTTATGTATATTACAAACAACATTGGGCCCAAAACAGATCCCTGAGGCACCCCACTAGTCACCGGCCTCCATCCCGATAAACAATTATCCACCACTACTCTCTGGCATCTCCCATCTAGCCACTGTTGAATCCATTTTATTACTCCAGCATTAATACCTAACAACTGAACCTTCTTAACTAACCTTCCATGTGGAACTTTGTTAAAGGCCTTGCTGAAGTCCATATAGACTACATCCACTGCCTTACCCTCGTAACTACTTCAAAAAATTCAATAAGGTTTGTCAAACATGACCTTCCACGCACAAATCCATGCTGGCTACTCCTAATCAGATCCTGTCTACCCAGATAATTATAAGTACTATCTCTAAGAATACTTTCCCATTAATTTACCCACCACTGATGTCAAACTGACAGGTCTATAATTGCCAGGCTTACTTCTAGAACTCTTTTTAAACAATGGAACCACATGAGCAATACGCCAATCCTCCGGCACAATCCCCATTTCTAATGACATCTGAAAGATCTCCGTCAGAGCTCCTGCTATCTCTACACAAACTTCCCTCAAGGTCCTGGGGAATATCCTGTCAGGATCTGGAGATTTATCCACTTTTAAATTTCTTAAAAGCACCAGTACTTCCACCTCTTTAATTGTCATAGGTTCCATAACTTCCTTACTTGCTTCCCACACCTTACACCATTCAATATCCTTCTCCTTAGTGAATACTGAAGAGAAGAAATCATTCAAAATCTCTCCCATCTCCCTCGGCTCCACACATAGCTGACCACCCTGATTCTCTAAGGGACCAATTTTATCCCTCACTATCCTCTTGCTTTTAATATAACTGTAGAAGCCTTTCGGATTTACTTCCACCTTATTTGCCAAACCAAACTCGTAACTTCTTTTAGCTTTTCTAATCTCTTTCTTAAGATTCCTTTTACATTCTTTATATTCCTCAAGCAATTCCTTTACTCCATGCTGCCTATATCTATTGTAGACATCCCTCTTTTTTCGAACCAAGTTTCTAATATCCCTTGAAAACCATGGCGCTTTCAAACCTTTAACCTTTCCTTTCAACCTAACAGGAACATAAAGATTCTGTACCCTCATAATTTCACCCTTAAATGACCTCCATTTCTCTATTACATCCTTCCCATAAAACAACTTGACCCAATCCACTCTCTCTAAATCCCTGCGCATCTCCTCAAAGTTAGCCTTTCTCCAATCAAAAATCTCAACTCTAGGTCCAGTCCTGTCCTTCTCCATAATTATATTGAAGCTAATGCTATTGTGATCACTGGACCCGAAGTGCTCCCCAACACATACATCTGTCAGCTGACCTATCACATTCCCTAACAGGAGATCCAACACTGCCCCATCTCTAGTTGGTACTTCTATGTATTGTTGATCAAAAATTTTGATTATGATCAAAAATTAAGGGAGCTAGGGTTTTACTCTTTGGAGAGAAGGAGGATGAGAGGAGGCATGATAGAGGTGTACAAGATATTAAGAGGAATAGACAGAGTGGACAGCCAGTTCCTCTTCCCCAGTGTACCACTGCTCAGTACAAGAGGACATGGCTTTAAGGTAAGGGGAGGGAAGTTCAAGGGGGATATTAGAGGTAGGTTTTTCACTCAGAGTGGTTGTTGCTTGGAATGCACTACCTGAGTCAGTGGTGGAGGCAGATACACTAGTGAATTTTAAGAGACTACTAGACAGGTACATGGAGGAATTTAAGGTGGGGGTTTATATGGGGGGTTATATGGGAGGCAGGGTTTGAGGGTCGGCACTACATTGTGGGACAAAGGGCCTGTAATGTGCTGTACCATTCTATGTTCTATCTTCTTTTAGCTCTTCTAATTTCTTTCTTAAGATTCTTCTTACATTCTTTATATTCCTCGAGCACCTCATTTACTCCATGCTGCCTATATATATTTTAGATCTCACTCTTTTTCCAAACCAAGTTTCCAATATCCCTTGAAAACCATGGCTCTCTCAAACTTTTAACCTTTCCTTTCAACCTAACAGGAACATAAAGATTCTGTACCCTCAAAATTTCACCTTTAAATGGCCTCCATTTCTCTATTACAGCCTTCCCATAAAACAAATTGTCCCAATCTACTCCTTCTAAATCCTTTCACATCTCCTCAAAGTTAGCCTTTCTCCAATCAAAAATCTCAACCCTGGGTCCAGACCTATCCTTCTCCATTATTATATTGAAACTAATGGCATTGTGATCACTGGACCCGAAGTGCTCCCCAACACATACTTTCGTCACCTGACCTATCTCATTCCCTAACAGGAGATCCAACACTGCCCCTTCTCTAGTTAGTACCTCTATGTATTGCTGCAAAAAACTATCCTGCACACATTTTACAAACTCCAAACCATCCAGCCCTTTTACAGTATGGGCTTCCCAGTCTATGTATGGAAAATTAAAATCTCCCACAATCACAACCATGTGCTTACTACAAATATCTGCTATCTCCTTACAAATTTGCTCCTCCAATTCTCGCTCCCCATTAGGTGGTCTATAATATACCCCTATAAGCGTTACTACAACTTTCCCATTTCTCAATTCCATCTAAATAGCCTCCCTAGACCAGTCCTCTAATCTATCCTGCCAAAGCACTGCTGTAATATTTTTCCTGACTTGCTTTCACCAGAAATGCTGTCAGTTGATAATAAATATTATTGCAATTAATGCACTGCATTAGAAGAAGCAGAAAAAGTGATAGAATTAACTAGAAATCCACATTATCTTATCTTGACTTTATACAATTCTCCTTTGATTTTGCAACTTTAAAGTGCAGAAAGTTTCTGGTTAATGCATCTCTTCCCTTCATCCTACAACTAACCATTAAAACTTATTCAGAAGATGAACAGAAAATCAACGATGCAAACTAGGAAAATGGAAACCTTTTGCAGAAGAAAAACGCTGGGTTTCCGGATCTTCAATTAGTCATGTACTTTCTTAACAAGTATCCTGTTTGCCCTGGGGAGCCAGGGGCCAGCCATGGGGTGGTTCTTGTCCTGAAGCCTTCAGACCAGAGAGGGATGCCATATAGCAGAAGATTTCAATGCACCTAAATGTTATTTATTTGAGTTTATTAGATTTGTTTAATGACTACTTTTAGCATTAAGCTGTTACCGTGTTTTTTGTGATGCTCGTTATGTGAATATGGTTTCCTGATGCTTCTCATTCTTAAGTGATTAGTTTTTGATCTTGACCCATATGGGTTTCCTGTGTTTTGTGTTCTGTTTGAGGTTATTCTGGACCAGTGCTCATCGCTGAGTCCTGGTTTCAAGTTCTATGTGATCTACTCTTCTGTGTGCTCAAGTCCCAAGTAAGAGAGTTCTTACTTTGATTATTCCCTGTAATACTCTCTGAATAATCTTCATCGTTAATTTCTAATATTGAGTCTGAGTTTACTCCACTCCTGGGTCCGCTTGTCTGGAGATCGATACACCATGTTATTTATTTCCAGTAGCCATGGTTTAAAATCAAAATACCTTCATATTAACAACTGCTGATCCAAGCTTGATTCCCTTGATAACCCTGGGTGCGTAGGTTTCACAGCTCACTGATGAGAAACAAGATTCAAGAATTCTAAGTATATTTCTTATCAAAATATGAATAAGGTATACAACCTGAAGATTTGTCTTCCAACAGTTGCTTGAAGATTTGTCTTCAAGCAACAAAACCATGGAACCATTCAAAGAAAAACATCAACCCTTCCCCTACAATGGGTGAAAAAAACCCAAAATGCATAATTGGCAAAAAAAGCAAAAAACAAAAATATAAAACCAGTTTATCTCAGCAGCACACACAAAATGCTAGAGGAACTCAGCAGGCCAAGCAGCATCTATGGAAAAGAGTAAACCACTGATGTTTTGGGCTGAGACTCTTCACCAGGACTGAAACATCCCAAAATGTTGACTGTTTACTCTTTTCTATAGATGCTTCCTGGCCTGCTGAGTTCCTCCAACATTTTGTGTATGTTTGCTGGATTTACAGCATCTGCAGAATTGCTCTTGTTAGTGATTGGTTCAGTATATTCAGCTCAGCTCAGTCCAGTTCAATCTAGCACTGTGTCGTTCATTATCTTCGAGCTGCCCCGATCAATAACACACAAAATAGCAAAAAAAGGGAGCGATCAGAAACACATCATAATGTGAACTATAGAGTCCAATCCACAAACTGCTCTGATTAAACCTTGGCCAGTGCAAACACAGGCCAATAGACTAGGTCAGCAAGAAGGAACACACATAAAATGCTGGTGGAACGCAGCAGGCCAGGCAGCATCTATAGGAAGAAGCACTGTTGACGTTTTGGGTCGAGACCCTTTCGTCAGCAGTCCTGACAGTGCTTCTTCCTATAGATGCTGCCTGGCTTGCTGCATTCCACCAGCATTTTGTGTGTGTTGCTTGAATTTCCAGCATTTGCAGATTTCCTCATGTCAGCAAGAAGGAGCCTATTTCAACGCCCACAGTCAGACAACTGTTATATTTTGTAACTCCAAAACATTAAACTAATTGAAAGTAAAAGACAGGAGTGTGAAATATAAATCTACCTTGTTTTTTTTTAATTTAAGCAAAGAGTGCATGTTGTTACGGATTCAAGCAACAATAAATATATGAGTGAGGCAGGGGTCTTTATAACAAATAACACGTTTATTAAACACTGAAAAACAAACCCCCAAAAGTAAACAAACCACTCACGTAACTGGAAATCAGCTGCTGTGCGGCAGCTTAAACAGTTCTTAAAGCAAGGAAGCTTAAACAGTTCTTAAAGCGATGTTGCAAAAACAGTTCTTCAAAGTAGTATTGCAAAAGTTCAAAATGCTCACAGTCCATTTTAAGGGAGAGACTTTTTAAGACAATTTAAATTCTCTTTCACATCGCGTTGTTGCAGTTCCCAGTCGAACTACTTTTCCCATGAAGAATTTTACGAAGATGAAATGAAATGGCTTAAAGGCACTGACCTTTCCTTTACAGAACAGTTCCCGATCCTTTCTGCTATTTCACAGGGATTAACACGAGAACAGTCAACGAATTCCTTCCGAATAGGGATCAAACAAGGTCGAACCTGTTTCACCGTCGAAATCGACTTCCCTCGATCTTTTAACTCTCGAACTCCGATCTTCACTCTCCACTGACTCCCAACTAGCAGTATTATAAAGAAACTGCTGGCAATGACCTTTTAAACTTTAGGCATTAAATAAAACTTCATCTTTCAACTAAACTGCGTCATAACATTAAATCACGCAGTGGCATGAAGTCAACATGGCAAATCCAGCCACGAACTGCCCCTCCTCACAGGGTCCTCCTTTTATACCCTGTAAAAAAAACCTGTCACATGACCTCTACTGGTGGGAAAATGACGTCACTCCACCATCACAAGACCATTACCTCAAGTCCAGTATAGCTTCAACACCTGTCACGTGACAAGTACACCACTGTCACGTGTCACGGGTACGTAACAATGTATCATGTGTTATGATGACGTATGCCATTTACATACTTTTATGGAAAACCCACAATGCATTGTTGCAAACAACAGAGCATTCTTTATCAAACAATATATTTACAATATTGCTCAAAATATTACTGAAATATTAAATACACAACACTCCACTCTTAGCTGTAAACTCTAACTCAATAGATAATGCATCTCAATTATATACACAAAATGCTATATGATACTACCACTATACAGACATCCACAGCATAGTAAATTTTAAGTTGTCCCATTGAGGCCGAAAGATTTAATTGCTACGGAGGATTTCTAATTCTTGTGAGATATTGTCTTTCAAGGGAGTCACTCTGCTTGGCTGGTGAGACTTGTGGCTGTGAAATCAATCTCAGGTTTTGGGCCTTCCTTTGTGCTGGTAGTATGAGTTGATTCTGAGATTGTAGGAGAAAGCTCTGGCAGCTTTTTTCATTTTTTATTGGCTTTTCTCTCTGGATCTACTTCAATCCTTTCTTCTAACCCAGTCCAGGCTTTAGACCTTAAGACCATAAGACATAGGAGCAGAATTAGGCCATTGAGTCTGCTTCGCTATTCTATCATGGCTGATCCCAGATTCCACTCAACCCCATACACATGCCTTCTTGCTATATTCTCTAATGCCCTGACTGATCAGCAAATGATCAACTGCAGCCTTAAATGTACCCATGGACTTGGCCTCCACCGCAGTCCGTGGCAGAGCATTCCACAGATTCACTACTCTCTGGCTAAAAAAATTCCTCCTTACCTCTGTTCTAGAAGGTCACTCCTCAGTTTCGAAGCTGTGCTCCACCTCTGTTTCTTCCTTTTTCTTTATCCCACTCTTTTCCTTTCTCACATTTCTTCTCTCTTTCATACTTTTATCTTTCTTGGTCACATTCTTTCTCCATATCTCTTCTCTTGTTTTTAATTTTGTGTCTTTCTTTTCCTCGCCTTTCTTGAGTTTCATTTATCCTCTTCCACTTCCATAGCACTTACGTCATCCTCTTTTTCCTTTTTTTTTGTCTTTTAAGCTTGTGCATCTTGATCTTGGGAAGATGCATTTAGTTTAGTGGAGAATTTTCTTATTAATCCTTCAATTTACAATCTGATCTCTCCTCTAGGTTTCCTTATCCACATTATCCACAAAGTAAATGGTAGGGCATTGAGGAATGCAGTAGAACCTAGTGATCTAGGAATAATGGTGCATAGTTCCCTGAAGATGGAACCTCATGTGGATAGGGTGGTGAAGAAAGCTTTTGGTATGCTGACCTTTATAAATCAGAGCATTGAGTATAGGAGTTGGGATGTAATGTTACAATTATACAAGGCATTGGTGAGGCCAAATTTGGAGTGTTGTGTACAGTTCTGGTCACTGAATTATAGGAAAGATGTCAACAAAATAGAGAGAGTACAGAGGAGATTTACCAGAATGTTACCTGGGTTTCAGCACCTAAGTTACAGAGAAAGGTTGAACAAGTTAGGTCTTTATTCTTTGGAGCGTAGAAGGTTGAGGGGAGACTTGATAGAGGTATTTAAAATTATGAGGAGGATAGATAGAGTTGACGTGGATAGGCTTTTTCCATTGAGAGTAGGGGGAATTCAAACAAGAGGACATGAGTTGAGAGTTAGGGGGCAAAAGTTTAAGGGTAACACGAGGGGGAACTTCTTTAGTCAGAGAGTGGTAGCTGTCTGGAACAAGCTTCCAGTAGAAGTGGTAGAAGCAGGTTCAATATTGTCATTAAAAAAAAAAATTGGGTAGGTATATGGACAGGAAAGGAATGGAGGGTTATGGGCTGAGTGCAGGTCGGTGGGACTAGGTGAGGGTAAGTGTTCAGCATGGACTAGAAGGGCCGAGATGGCCTGTTTCCATGCTGTAATTGTTATATGGTTAAATGGTTATCTGACAAATCCTCCGTTTTTGTATCTCCATTGATTCCTTTTGTTTTTGCCTTCCATTCATCCAGCAAAAGTCTTTGCATCTACTTTTACAAGCTGCTTTTTGTCTCCCACTTGATGTCATGGTCCCGTCAAGCAACACCCCACTTTGCTATTACCTCAGTAATTGGGCCTCAATCCCCTCGTCTAATTTACAATCATTCCCAATTCCACTAATTACACACACCTGTTTCCCATCAGTAAATGTAGGATAAAAATCCTGGAATCCCAATAAGGAGCTGCGAGTTCATTGGTTGACTCTTGTATGAGTAATCTTGTTTCATGGTTCTTTAGGACTGTCAGTTCTAAGTTCTGCATCATTTCCTGGATTCTCTATGTGAACCTGTTCTCTGCATAAAGACTCTCCTGGATACCTATTCCATGCTCGCTACGGTGCTGATGCCTCCTGACTCTGTCTCCACGCCAGTGTCCTGCACTTTGGTTTGTCCCCAGCCACGTCCTTTGAACACTTGAAGTTCATGCAATAATCTTAATGCAAATAGAATAAATTCTGGTTCTAAATACTCACAAAAGCTGAACATTGCTACTTTCCTGAAGCTCCTTGATTCTTCTTTCCAGCTTAAAACAAAGCTACATTTTGTAAGTAATTGCCTGATTAACAAATAGGAAGCTTTCTTAGCTATGTTGCCTACAAAAACTGTTGTAGTCACACTACTGCTTTTGTAATTTTCATGCTTCCACTGAGCAGTATGGTCCTTCCTTGGTCCAATATGCTTTGCATCCAGAGGCACAGTGGTTGTTCCCAACAACTGTTTGCCTCTGTTGGCCATGGTTAATGGTGTGCAGCATGGAGACTATTGTTGCGCTATCTAGTACCCTCCCTAATTTGCTTTCAGTTGACCCTATTGTGACATGCAAATGGTGGATGGATCTCCAAAATAGTTGTAGTTGTCTCAGCCAATCACACACCCACAGTGCTGTCCTTCCTGGTTTTAACACATACAAGCCCAATGTGGCTTGTCAATTGTTGTATTTCACTGTTACAAATGGCATTTCCTCAGGAGTTATATTTTATAACTATATAACCATATAACAATTACAGCACGAAAACAGGCCATCTCGGCCCTTCTAGTCCGTGCCGAACGCTTACTCTCATCTAGTCCCACTGACCTGCACTCAGCCCATAACCCTCCATTCCTTTCCTGACCATATACCTATCCAATTTTACTTTAAATGACAATACCGAATCTGCCTCTACCACTCTACTGGAAGCTCATTCCACACAGCTACCACTCTCTGAGTAAAGAAATTCCCTCTCATGTTACCCTTAAACTTTTGCCCCCTAACTCTCAACTCATGTCCTTTTGTTTGAATCTCCCCTACTCTCAATGGTAAAAGCCTATTCACGTCAACTCTATCTATCCCCCTCATAATTTTAAATACCTCTATCAAGTCCTCCCTCAACCTTCTACGCTCCAAAGGATAAAGACCTAACTTGTTCATTCTTTCCCTGTAAATTAGGTTCTGAAACCCAGGTAACATTCTAGTAAATCTTCTCTGCACTCTCTCTATTTTGTTGACATCTTTCCTATAATTTGGTGACCAGAACTGTACACAATACTCCAAATTCGGCCTTACCAATACCTTGTACAATTTTAACATTACATCCCAACTCCTATACTCAATGCTCTGATTTATAAAGACCAACATACCAAAAGCTTTCTTCACCACCCTATCCACATGAGATTCCACCTTCAGGGTACTATGCACCAGAGTAAGTTCTTAGTTATCTGCAGGCTTCAGTTCAGTGTCTTTGAAATACGGTTCAAACTCAATTTGTGGAATGACTGAAACAGCTGAGCCAGTGTTCAATTTCATTTTAGAAACATAGAAAACATACAGCGCATTACAGGCCCTTCGGCCCACAAAGCTGTGCCGAACATGTCCCTACATTAGAACTACTTAGGCTTTACCCATAGCCCTCTATTTTTCTAAGCTCCATGTAGCCATCAAGGAGTTTCTTAAAAGACCCTACCGTTCTGCCTCCATCACCATTGACGGCAGCCCATTCCACACATCACCACTCTATGCGTTTTTTAAAAAAAACTTACCCCTGACATTTCCTCTGTACCTACTTCCAAGCACCTTAAAACTATGCCCTCTCATGCTAGCCATTTCAGCCCTGGGGAAAAGCCTCTGACTATCCACATGATCAATCCCTCTCATTACCTCTATCAAGTCACCTCTCATCCTCCATTGCTCCAAGGAGAAAAGACCGAGTTCACACAACCTTTTCTCATAAGGCATGCTCCCCAATCCAGGCAACATCCTTGCAAATCTTCTCTGCACCCTTTCTATGGTTTCCACATCCTTCCTATAGTGAGGTGACCAGAATTGAGTACAGTACTCCAAGTGGGGTCTGACCAGGGTCCTGGAAACTGCAACATTACCTCTTAGCTCTTAAACTCAATCCCATGTTTGATGAAGGCCAACAAACTGTATGCCTTCTTAACCACAGAGTCAACCTGTTCAGCAGCTTTGAGTGTCCTATGGACTTGGACCCCAAGATCCCTCTGATCCTCCACACTGCCAAGAGTCTTACCATTAATACTATATTCTGCCATCATATTTGACCTACCAAAGTTAACCGCTTCACACTTATCTGGGTTGAGCTCCATCTGCCACTTCTCAGCCCAGTTTTGCATCCTATTAATGTCTTGCTGTAACCTCTGACAGCCCTCCACACTATCCACAACACCTCTAACCTTTGCGTCATCAGCAAACTTACTAACCCACCCATCCACTTCCTCATCCAGGTCATTTATAAAAATCACAAAAAGTAGGGGTCCCAATACAGATCCTTGAGGCATGCCACTGGTCACCGGCCTCCATGCAGAACATGACCCATCTACAACCACCCTTTGCCTTCTGTGGCAAGCCAGTTCTGGATCCACAAAACAATGTCCTATTGGATACCATGCGTCCTTTCTTTCTCGATACTTTCTTGCATGGGGTACCTTATCAAATACCTTGCTAAAATGCATATAAACTACATGTACAGCTCTACTTTCATCAATGTGCTTAGTCAAATCCTCAAAATATTCAATCAGGTTCATAAGGCATGACTTGCCTTTGACAAAACCATGCTGATTATTCCTAATCATATTGTGCCTCTCCAAATGTTCATAATGTTCATAAATCCTGCCTCTCAGGATCTTCTCCATCAACTTACCAAACACTGAAATAAGACTCACTGGTATATAATTTCCTGGGCTATCCCTACTCCCTTTCTTGAATAAGGGAACAATATCCTCAATCCTCCAATCCTCTGGAACCTCTCCCGTCCTCTTTGATGATGCAAAGATCATTGCCAGAGTCTCAGCAATTTCCTCCCTTGCTTCCCACAGTAGCCTGGGGTACATCCCGTCCAGTCCCAGTGACTTATCCAACTTGATTCTTTCCAAAAGCTCCAGCATATACTTTTTCTTAATATCTACATTCTCAAGATTTTCAGTCCACTGCAAGTCATCCCTACAATCGCCAAGATCCTTTTCTGTGGTGAATACTGAAGCAAAGTATTTATTAAGTACCTCTGCTATTTCCTCCGGTTCCATACACACTTTTCCATTGTCACACCTAATAGGTCCTATTCTTTCATGTCTTATCCTCTTGCTCTTCACATACTCGTAGAATGCCTTGGGATTTTCCTTAAGCCTGTCCACCAAGGCCTGCTCATGGCCCCTTCTAGCTCACCTAATTTCATTCTTAAGCTCCTTCCTGCTAGACTTATAATCTTCTAGATTCATGTCATTACCTAGTTTTTTGAACCTTTTGTAAGCTCTTCTTTTCTTCTTGACTTGATTTACAACAGCCTTTGTGCACCACGGATCTTGTACCCTACCATCCTTTCCAAGTCTCATTGGAACGTACTTACTCAGAACCCCATGCAAATGTCCCCTGAACATTTGCCACATTTCTTCCATACGTTTCCCTGAGAACACCTGTTTCCAATTTATGCTTCCAAGTTCCTGCCTGATAGCCTCATATTTCCCCTTACTCCTATTAAACAATTCCCAACTTGTCTGTTCCTATCCCTCTCCAATGCTATAGTAAAGGAGATAGAATTGTGATCACTATCTCCAAAATGCTCTCCTACTGAGAGACCTGACCAGATTCATTTCCCAATACCAGATCAAGTACAGCCTCTCCTCTTGTAGGCTTATCTAGATATTGTGTTAAGAAATCTTCCTGAACACACCTAACAAACTCCATCCATCTAAACCCCTCACTCTATGGAGATGCCAATTAATATTTGGGAAATTAAAATTTCCCACCATAACATCCCTGTTCTTATTATTCCTTTCCAGAATCTGTCTCCCTATTTGCTCCTCAATATCCCTGTTACTATTGGGTGATTTATAAAAAACACCCAATAGAGTTATTGACCCATTCCTATTCCTAACTTCCACCCACAGAGACTCCGTAGACAACCCCTCTATGACTTCCTCCTTTTCTGCAGCTGTGATACTATCTCTGATCAACAGTGCCACGCCCCCACCTCTTTTGCCTCCCTCCCTATCCTTTCTGAAATAACAAAAGCCTTGCACTTGAAGTAGCTATTCCTGCCCCTGCACTATCCAAGTCTCTGTAATGGCCACAACATCATAGCTCCAAGTGCTGATCCACGCTCTGAGCTCATCTGAGCTCCTCGCATTAAAATAAACACATCTCAAACCATTGGACTAAGTGCGTCCCTTCTCTATCACCTGCCTAACCTCCCTTTCACACTGTCTCCAAGCTTTCTCTATTTGTGAGCCAACCTCCCTTTCCTCTGTCACTTCAGTTCGGTTCCCACCCTCCAGCAATTCTAGTTTGAACTCTCCCCAGTAGCCTTAGCAAACCTTCCTGCCAGGATGTTGGTGCCCCTGGGATTCAAGTGCAACCTGTCCTTTTTGTACAGATCACACCTGCCCCAGAAGAGGTCCCAATGATCCAGAAATCTGAATCCCTGCCCCCTGCTCAATCCCTCAGCCACACATTTATCCTCCACCTCATTCTATTCCTATTCTCACTGTCATGTGGCACAGGCAGTAATCCCAAGATTACTACCTTTGAGGTCCTGCTTCTCAACTTCTTTCCTAATTCCCCGTAGTCTTTTTTCAGGACCTCCTCCCTTTTCCTACCTATGCTGTTGGTACCAATATGTACCACAGCCTCTGGCTATTCTCCTTTCCACTTCAAGATATCATGGACGTGATCAGAAACATCCCAGACCCTGGTACCTGGGAGGTAATCTACCATCTGCACTTCTTTCTTGCATCCACAGAACCGCCTATCTGACCCCCTAACTATAGTGTCCCCTATCACTATTGCCATCCTCTTCCTTTCCCTACCCTTTTGAGCCACAGGGTCAGAATCTGTGCCAGAGGCGCGACCACTGTTGTTTCCCCCAGGTAGGCTGTAGCCCCCAAAATTACTCAAGCAGGAATACTTATTGTTAAGAGGGACAGTCACTGGGGTACTCTCTAGTACCTGCTTCTTGCCCTTCCCTCTCCTGACTGTTACCCACTTCTCTGGCTCGTGTGGTTCCGGAGTGACTACCTGCCTATAGCTCCTGTCTGTCACCTCCTCACTCTCCCTGAGCAGACGAAGGTCATCAAGCTGCAGCTCCAGTTCCCCAATGTGGTCTCCAAGGAGCTGCAACTCAACGCACTTGGTGTAGATGTGGTTATCTGGGAGGCTGGGAGTCTCTAGGACCTCCCACATCTGACACCGAGCACAGAAAACTGGCCTCACACACATACTCTCTGTCTTTATTTTAAACAGATAACCTACCTGGCCTCAACCCTTTATTGCTGAAGACCCGTTGAGCCAAAGCCTTCCTACTCTGTCTTCCACTACTCCATCACCCACTACCCTGTCACCCTCTCTGTAAATCTGTCTTTATTTTAAACTCTTCCCATTGTTCTCACTGGCCAACCTGCATGCGCTTGCACAGTTGTACCCCGTTCAAACTGCCGAAGAAATAACTGTTACCTTTTCAACTCTGCTTGCTTTAAAACTCTTCCCGTTGTTCTCACTGGCCAACCTCCACACGCTTGTGCAGTCGTGCCCCGTTCAAACTGCCAAGGGTGTGGGGGATGTTGTGGATAATGTGGAGGGCTGTCAGAGGTTACAGTGGGACATTGATAGGATGCAAAACTGGGCTGAGAAGTGGCAGATGGAGTTCAACCCAGATAAGTATGAAGTGGTTCATTTTGGTAGGTCAAATATGATGGCAGAATATAGTATTAATGATAACACTCTTGGCAGTGTGGAAGATCAGAGTGATCTTGGGGTCTGAGTTCATAGGACGCTCAAAGCAGCTGCGCAGGTTGACTGTGGTTAAGAAGGCGTACGGTGTATTGGCCTTCATCAAATGTGAAATTGAATTTAGGAGCCGAGAGGTAATTTTGCAGCTATCTAGGATCCTGGTCAGACCCCACTTGGAGGACTGTGCTCAGTTCTGGTCGCCTCACTACAGGAAGGATGTGGAAGCCATAGGGTGCAGAGTTGATTTACGAGCATGTTGCCTGGATTGGGAAGCATGCTTTATGAGAATAGATTTAGATTCAGTTTATTGTCATTTATAAACCACAAATACAATGCAGTTAAAAAATGAGACAACGTTCTCCGGAATGATATCACAAAAAAGCACAAAACAGACCACACAAGAAAAACCACATAACGTTTGGTAATCCCCAATCCAGAGTCCAGAGAGGCTGCTGCGTATTGATATCGCGCTACCGTCTTAGCATGTTCCCCAGAAAGGAACTACAAACCCATCAGACAAACCTAAAGCTACAAGACATCCACAAAACCACATAGTTACATATAGTTATAGTTAACATATAGTTTCAACAGTGCAGACAATACCATAATTGATAAAAGATTAACTGACAAAGACCACATAATTATAACACATAGTTTCAACAGTGCAAAGCAATACCATAATCTGATAAAGAGCAGTCCATGCATGGTTTAAAAGAAAGTCTCAAAGTCCCGACAGCCCATCATCTCATGCAGACGGTAGAAGGAAGAAAAACTCTTCCTACCATGAACCTCCAGTGCCGCAGTTTGCCAATACAGCACTTTGGGAGCTCCGACCACACCCAACTCCGAGTCCTGATGAAGGGTCTTGGCCTGAAACGTCGACAGTGCTTCTCCCTATAGATGCTGCCTGGCCTGCTGCGTTCCACCAGCATTTTGTGTGTGTTGCTTGCATGTCTCATGTTAGTTTTCACATTGTAAATCTCAAGGCTTTGCAGTCCTGTGTTACTTTGCAGTCCTGCAGTCCTGTGAAAGGTGGATGAGCTTAGAGCATGGAGTGATACCTGGAAATATGATGTAGCTATTAGTGAAACATGGTTGCAGGAGGGGTGTGATTGGCAACTAAATATTCCTGGATTTTGTTGCTTCAGGTGTGATAGAATTGGTGTTCTGGCAGGATAGATTAGAGGGCTCATCTAGGGAGGCTATATTGGTGGAACCGAGGAATGAGAAAGGTGTAGTAACACTTATAGGGCTGTATTATGAACCACCTAATGGGGAGCAAGAATTTTAAGAGCAAATTTGCAAGGAGATAGCAGATATTTGTAGTAAGCACAGGGTTGTGATTGTGGAAGATTTTAATTTTCCACACATAGACTGGGAAGCCCATACTGTAAAAGGGATGGATGGTTTGGAGTTTGTAAAATGTGTGCAGGGTAGTTTTTTGCAGCAATACATAGAGGTACCAACTAGAGAAGGGGCAGTGTTCGATCTTCTGTTAAGGAATAAAATAGGTCAGGTGATGGAGGTATGTGTTGGGAAGCACTTTGGGTCCAGTGATCACAATGCCATTAGTTTCAATATAATTATGGAGAAGGATGGGACTGGACCCAGGGTAGAGATTTTTGATTAGAGAAAGGCTAACTTTGAGGAGAGGCGAAAGGATTTAGAAGGAGTGGACTAGGACAATTTGTTTTATGGGAAGAATGTAATAGAGAAATGGAGGTAATTTAAAGGTGAAATTTTGAGGGTACAGAATGTTTATGTTCCTGTTAGGTTGAAAGGAAGGGTGAAAAGTTTGAGAGAGCCATGGTTTTCAAGGGATATTGGAAACTTGGTTAGGAAAAAGAAAGATCTCTACAATAAATATAGGCAGCATGGAGTAAATGAGGTGCTCGAGGAATATAAAGAATGTAAGAAGAATCTTAAGAAAGAAATTAGAAAAGCTAAAAGAAGATACGAGGTTGCTTTGGCAAGTAAGGTGAAAATAAATAGACAATAGACAATAGGTGCAGAAGTAGACCATTCAGCCCTTTGAGCCTGCACCGCCATTCTGAGATCATGGCTGATCATCTACTATCAATACCCGGTTCCTGCCTTGTCCCCATATCCCTTGATTCCCCTATCCATAAGATACCTATCTAGCTCCTTCTTGAAAGCATCCAGAGAATTGGCCTCCACTGCCTTCTGAGGCAGTGCATTCCACACCCCCACAACTCTCTGGGAGAAGAAGTTTTTCCTTAACTCTGTCCTAAATGACCTACCCCTTATTCTTAAACCATGCCCTCTGGTACTGGACTCTCCCAGCATCTGGAACATATTTCCTGCCTCTATCTTGTCCAATCCCTTAATAATCTTATATGTTGCAATCAGATCCCCTCTCAATCTCTTTAATTCCAGCGTGTACAAGCCCAGTCTCTCTAACCTCTCTGCGTAAGACAGTCCAGACATCCCAGGAATTAACCTCGTGAATCTACGCTGCACTTCCTCTACAGCCAGGATGTCCTTCCTTAACCCTGGAGACCAAAACTGTACACAATACTCCAGGTGTGGTCTCACCAGGGCCTTGTACAAATGCAAAAGGATTTCCTTGCTATTGTACTCAATTCCCTTTGTAATAAAGGCCAACATGCCATTAGCCTTCTTCACTGCCTGCTGCACTTGCTCATTCACCTTCAGTGACTGATGAACAAGGACTCCTAGATCTCTTTGTATTTCTCCCTTACCTAACTCTACACCGTTCAGATAATAATCTGCCTTCCTGTTCTTACTCCCAAAGTGGATAACCTCACACTTATTCACATTAAACGTCATCTGCCAAGCATCTGCCCACTCACCCAGCCTATCCAAGTCACCCTGAATTCTCCTAACATCCTCATCACATGTCACACTGCCACCCAGCTTAATATCATCAGCAAACTTGCTGATGTTATTCTCAATGCCTTCATCTAAATCGTTGATGTAAATCATAAACAGCTGTGGTCCCAATACCAAGCCCTGTGGCACCCCACTAGTCACCACCTGCCATTCCGAGAAACACCCATTCACCGCTACCCTTTGCTTTCTATCTGCCAACCAGTTTTCTATCCATGTCAATATCTTCCCCCCAATGCCATGAGCTCTGATTTTACCCACCAATCCAAAGGGTTTCTACAGTTATATTAATAGCAAAAGGATAGTGAGGGATAAAATTGGTCCCTTAGAGAATCAGAGTGGACAGCTATGTGTGGAGCCAAAAGAGATTTTGAACAATTTCTTTTCGGTATTCACTAAGGAGAAGGATATTGAATTGTGTAAGGTAAGGGAAACAAGTAGGGAAGTTATGGAAACTATGACGATTAAAGAGGAGGAAGTACTGGCACTTTTAAGGAATATAAAAGTGGATAAATCTCTGGATCCTGACAGGATTTTCCCTAGGACCTTGAGGGAAGTTAGTGTAGAAATGGTAGGGGCTCTGGCAGAAATATTTCAAATGTCATTAGAAACGGGGATGGTGCTGGAGGATTAGCGTATTGCTCATGCGGTTCCATTGTTTAAAAAGGATTTTAAGAGTAAACCTAGCAATTATCAGCCTGTCAGTTTGACATTAGTGGTGGGTAAATTAATGGAAAGTATTCTTAGAGATGGTGTATATATGGAATGCGATAGGTCAGCTGACAGATGTATGTGTTGGGGAGCACTTCGGGTCCAGTGATCACAATAGCATTAGCTTCAATATAATTATGGAGAAGGACAGGACTGGACCTAGAGTTGAGATTTTTGATTGGAGAAAGGCTAACTTTGAGGAGATGCGCAGGGATTTAGAGAGAGTGGAATGGGTCAAGTTGTTTTATGGGAAGGATGTAATAGAGAAATGGAGGTCATTTAAGGGTGAAATTATGAGGGTACAGAATCTTTATGTTCCTGTTCGGTTGAAAGGAAAGGTTAAAGGTTTGAAAGCGCCATGGTTTTCAAGGGATATTAGAAACTTGGTTCGAAAAAAGAGGGATGTCTACAATAGATATAGGCAGCATGGAGTAAAGGAATTGCTCGAGGAATATAAAGAATGTAAAAGGAAACTTAAGAAAGAGATTAGAAAAGCTAAAAGAAGTTACGAGTTTGGTTTGGCAAATAAGGTGGAAGTAAATCCGAAAGGCTTCTACAGTTATATTAAAAGCAAGAGGATAGTGAGGGATAAAATTGGTCCCTTAGAGAATCAGGGTGGTCAGCTATGTGTGGAGCCGAGGGAGATGGGAGAGATTTTGAACGATTTCTTCTCTTCGGTATTCACTAAGGAGAAGGATATTGAATGGTGTAAGGTGTGGGAAACAAGTAAGGAAGTTATGGAACCTATGACAATTAAAGAGGTGGAAGTACTGGCGCTTTTAAGAAATTTAAAAGTGGATAAATCTCCGGGTCCTGACCGGATATTCCCCAGGACCTTGAGGGAAGTTTGTGTAGAGATAGCAGGAGCTCTGACGGAGATCTTTCAGATGTCATTAGAAACAGGGATTGTGCCGGAGGATTGGCGTATTGTTCATGTGGTTCCATTGTTTAAAAAGGGTTCTAGAAGTAAGCCTGGCAATTATAGACCTGTCAGTTTGACATCAGTGGTGGGTAAATTAATGGAAAGTATTCTTAGAGATAGTATTTATAATTATCTGGATAGACAGGATCTGATTAGGAGTAGCCAGATTGGATTTGTGCGTGGAAGGTCATGTTTGACAAACCTTATTGAATTTTTTGAAGTAGTTACGAGGAATGTTGACGAGGGTAAGGCAGTGGATGTAGTCTATATGGACTTCAGCAAGGCCTTTGACAAAGTTCCACATGGAAGGTTAGTTAAGAAGGTTCAGTCGTTAGGTATTAATGCTGGAGTAATAAAATGGATTCAACAGTGGCTAGATGGGAGATGCCAGAGAGTAGTGGTGGATAATTGTTTATCGGGATGGAGGCCGGTGACTAGCGGGGTGCCTCAGGGATCTGTTTTGGGCCCAATGTTGTTTGTAATATACATAAATGATCTGGATGATGGGGTGGTAAATTGGATTAGTAAGTATGCTGATGATACTAAGGTAGGAGGTGTTGTGGATAATGAGGTGGGTTTTCAAAGCTTGCAGGGAGATTTATGCTGGTTAGAAGAATGGGCTGAACGTTGGCAGATGGAGTTTAATGCTGAGAAGTGTGAGGTTCTACATTTTGGCAGGAATAATCCAAATAGAACATACAGGGTAAATGGTAGGGCATTGAGGAATGCAGTGGAACAGAGAGATCTAGGAATAACAGTGCATAGTTCCCTGAAGGTGGAGTCTCATGTAGATAGGGTGGTGAAGAAGGCTTTTGGAACGCTGGCCTTTATAAATCAGAGCATTGAGTACAGAAGTTGGGATGTAATGTTAAAATTGTACAGGGCATTGGTAAGGCCAAATTTGGAATATTGTGTACAGTTCTGGTCACCGAATTATAGGAAAGATATCAATAAATTAGAGAGAGTGCAGAGACGATTTACTAGGATGTTACCTGGGTTTCAGCACTTAAGTTACAGAGAAAGGTTGAACAAGTTAGGTCTCTATTCATTGGAGCGTAGAAGGTTGAGGGGGGATTTGATCGAGGTATTTAAAATGTTGAGAGGGATAGATAGAGTTGACGTGAATAGGCTGTTTCCATTGAGAGTAGGGGAGATTCAAACGAGAGGACATGATTTGAGAGTTAGGGGGCAAAAGTTTAAGGGAAACACGAGGGGGTATTTCTTTACTCAGAGAGTGATAGCTGTGTGGAATGAGCTTCCTGTAGAAGTAGTAGAGGCCAGTTCAGTTGTGTCATTTAAGGTAAAATTGGATAGGTATATGGATAGGAAAGGAGTGGAGGGTTATGGGCTGAGTGCGGGTAGGTGGGACTAGGTGAGATTAAGAGTTCGGCACGGACTAGGAGGTCCGGAATGGCCTGTTTCCGTGCTGTGATTGTTATATGTTATTATTATTATATGTTATATAATTATCTGGATAGACAGGGTCTGATTAGGAACAGTCAACATGGATTTGTGCGTGGAAGGTCGTGTTTGACAAATCTTATTGAATTTTTTGAAGAGGTTACTAGGAAAGTTGACGAGGGTAAAGCTGTGGATGTTGTCTATATGGACTTCATTAAGGCCTTTGACAAGGTTCAACACGGAAGGTTAATTAAGAAGGTTCAATCGTTAGGTATTAATATTGAAGTAGTAAAATGGATTCAACAGTGGCTGGATGGGAGATGCCAGAGAGTAGTGGTGGATAACTGTTAGTCAGGTTGGAGGCCAGTGACTAGTGGTGTGCCTCAGGGATCTGTACTGGGTCCAATGTTGTTTGTCAAATGCATTAATGATATGGATGAAGGGGTGGTAAATTGGACTAGTAAGTATGCAGATGACACTAAGATAGGTGGCGTTGTGGATAATGAAGAAGGTTTTCAAAGTTTGCAGAGAGATTTAGGCCAGTTAGAAGAGTGGGCTGAGCGATGGCAGATGGAGTTTAATGCTGATGAGTGTGAGGTGCTACATTTTGGTAGGAATAATCCAAATAGGACATACATGGTAAATGGTAGGGCATTGAAAAATGCAGTAGAACAGAGTGATCTAGGAATAATGGTGCATAGTTCCCTGAAGGTGGGATCTCATGTGGATAGGGTGGTGAAGAAAGCTTTTGGTATGTTGGCCTTTATAAATCAGAGCATTGAGTATAGGAGTTGGGATGTAATGTTAAATTTGTATAAGGCATTGGTAAGGCTGAATTTGGAGTATTGTGTACAGTTCTGGTCACAGAATTATAGGTAAGATGTCAACAAAATAGAGAGAGTACAGAGGAGATTTACTAGAATGTTACCTGGGTTTCAACACCTAAGTTACAGGGAAAGGTTGAACAAGTTAGGTCTTTATTCTTTGGAACGTAGAAGGTTGAGGGGGGACTTGATAGAGGTATTTAAAATTATGAGGGGGATAGATAGAGTTGATGTGGATAGGCTTTTTCCATTGAGTGTAGGGGAGTTTCAAACAAGAGGACATGAGTTGAGAGTTACGCGGCAAAAGTTTAAGGGTAACACGAGGGGGAATTTCTTTACTCAGAGAGTGGTAGCTGTGTGGAACGAGCTTCCAGTAGAAGTGGTAGAGGCAGGTTCGGTATTGTCATTTAAAGTAAAATTGGATAGGTATATGGACAGGAAAGGAATGGAGAGTTATGGGCTGAGTGCAGGTCAGTGGGACTAGGTGAGAGTAAGTGTTTAGCACGGACTAGAAGGGCCTGTTTCCCTGCTGTAATTCTTATATGGTTATATGGTTATACTCTCAACATTATTAGATTTTTCATCAACAGCATGCAGATTAGTGCTCTTTCTGAAACTGCCACTTGGCTTTTTATCTTTTACTCTTCCCTATGTAGTCCATTTGTTTTTATCTAAATGAAAACAAAGGATCGAAGTCTGAAATATATTCCTAAATTTGTTTTTAACTTTAAGTAAAGAGCGCATGTATCAGAAGTGGTGTGATAACATATGTCATTTATGTACTTTCATAGATAATGTGCATTGCATCATGCAAATAACAAAGGATGTTTAATCAAACAATATATTTACAATTATTCAAATATTATTGAAATATTAAACACAACAACACCATTCCAATTATGCAGCAGTAGAGATGATTAAAAGTAAAGCTATTACGGAAAATGAACTGATAACAGTGAATACAAACTTATAGGTTCCAGGGAGATTGCAGTAAACATACTTCCACACCGGAACAGAAGAGATTCTTTGTTCTTCAAAGCATAATTGGTCTTAAATAAATAATTGCCTACCGTCCAAGCATGAATTATAAATATTCAGAATTTCAATATTGGTTTGCAGCAGAAGATTCCTACTGAATGCCATAGTAGGCACAGAGTACATTTACGTTCTGTGTGTGTCTTGTTCTATTACGGAGACACGGTATCTTCTATAAAAAGCTAGAGGGTTCAAAGCAGGTTCATGGAAATGTTTCTAGGATCGAACGGCTTGTCATATGAAGAGCGTTTGATGGCTCTGGGCCTGTATTTACTGGAATTCAGAACAATGAGGAGAGACTTAATTGACATCTATCGAAAGTTGAAGGACTTCAATAGAGTCGATTTGGAGAGGAAGTTTCCTATAGTGGAACAGTCTAGGATCAGTATGAATAGCTTCAAAATAGAGGGCATGGTTTTAGAATGGAGATGAGGATGAATTTCTTTAGCCAGAGAGTGATGAATCTGTGGAATACGTTGGTACAGTCAGCTGTGGAGGTCAAGTCTTTACGCATATTTTAAGCAAAGGTTGTAAGATTCTTCTTTGGTCAGAACATAAAGGGATACAGGGAGAAAGGAAGAGATTGGGACAGAGTGAGGAAATAGATCAGCAATCATGATGAGTGCAGCAGACATAATTGGCCAAAAATGGCCTAATTCTGCTCTTGTATCTTATGCTCATGGATTTACATTCATGTACAGTATGAATGTATTTCTCTAACAGATACACAATATGGTTATGTGCAGTGCCAGAGTGTTTCTGTAACTGATACATAGTGTGTATAAGTGTGAGGTGACTGTGGTTTTATAACAGATACACGATATGCTTATGTGTGGAGAATATGTTTCTATAACAGATAAATGGTTTATTTACGTGTGGTGTGACTATTTTCTATAGCAGATGTATGGAATGTTTACATGTCGTGTGAGTGTGTTTCTACGACAGATAAATGGTTTATTTATGTGTGGTGTGAGTATGTTTCTATAACAAATACATGGTACGTTTACAAGTGGTGTGAGTGTGTTCCTATAACAGATAGATGGTATGTTTATGTGTGGTGAGAATGCGTTTCTGTAACGGATACATGGTATGTTTATGTGTGGTGTGAGTATGGTCCTATAACAGAAACACGGTATGATTACGTGTGGTATAGGGTCTGACCAGGGTCCTATATAGCTGCAACATTACCTCTCGGAACCTCCCCTTCCCCAGTCTCTTCAGTTCGGTTCCCATTCCCCAACAATTCTAATTTAAACTCTCCCCAGTAGCCTTAGCAAACCTCCCTGCCAGGATATTGGTCCCCCTGTGATTCAAGTGCAACCCGTCCTTTTTGTACAGATTGCACATGCCCCAAAAGAGGTCTCAGTGATCCAGAAATCTGAATCCCTGCCCCCTGCTCCAATCCCTCAGCCACGCATTTATCCTCCACCTCATTTTATTCCTATACTCACTGTCACGTGGCACAGGCAGTAATCTCAAGATTAATACCTTTACGGTCCTGCTTCTCAACTTCCTTCCTAACTCCCTGTGGTCTTTTTTCAGGACCTCTTCCCTTTTCCTACCTATGTCATTGGTACCAATATGTACCATGACCTCTGGCTGTTCTCTCTCCCATTACAGGATATCTTGGATGCGATTTAACTATAGAGTCCCCTATCACTACTGCCTTCCTCTTCCCTTCCCTACCCTTCTGAGCCACGCCAGACCAGTGCCAGAGTCACGGCCACTGCCACTTCCCCCAGGTAGGCTGTCCCCCGCCCCCCAACAGTACTCAAACAGGAGTATTTATTGTCAAGGGTTACAGCCACAGGGGTATTCTCTAGTACCTGACTCTTTCCCTTCCCCCTCCTGACTGTGACCCACTTGTCTGTTTCCCGTGGCCCCGGTGTGACCACCTGCCTATAACTCCTCTCTATCATCCCCTCGCTTTCCCTGACTAGGAGAAGGTCATCGAGCTGCAGCTCCAGTTCCCTAACTTGGACCCTCAGGAGCTTCAGCTTGACACACCTGGTGCAGATATGGCCGTCCAGGAGGCTGGGAGACTCCAGGACCCCCCACATCTGACACTGAGCACGAAAACTGGCCTCACACACATACCTCCTACCTCGCTTCGTCCCGTTACCGCCTAAGCCCATTGAGTCAAAGACCTACCACTCTGCTGCCTCTAACTCCGCTGCCCGCTGGATACAGCAGTCTTCTTTTTAAACCTTTCGCGCTGAACTGGCTGACGTCACACGCCTGTGCAGTCTCACCTCTCTTTAAGCGTCTCTTTATGTTTATGTGTGGTGAGTGTGTTTCTATAACAGATACACAATATTTTTACGTGTGGTGTAGTGTGTTTGTATAACCAGATACATGGTATTACGTGCCATGTGAGTGTGTTTCTAGAACAGATACACGGTCTGTTTACGTGCAGTGTGAGTGTGTTTTTATAACAGAAACATGGTACGTTTACGTGTGGTGAGTGTGGCTCTATAAAAAATACATGGTATATTTATATGCGGTGTGAGTGTGTTTCTATAACAGATATACGGTATGTTTATGTATGGTGTAGTGTGTTTGTATAACAGATACATGTTATCATTATGAGCGGTGTGAGTGTGTTTCTATAACATATATGGTATGTTTACGTGTGGTAAGTGTGGCTCTATAAAAAATACATGGTATATTTATATGCGGTGTGAGTGGGTTTCTATAACAGATATATGGTATGTTTATGTGTGGTGTAGTGTGTTTGTATAACAGATAACTGGTATGATTACATGCCATGTGAGTGTGTTCCTAGAACAGATACACGGTATGTTTACATGAAGTGTGAGTGTGTTTTTATAACAGATACACGATATGTTTACATGTGGTGTAGTGTGTTTGTATAACAGATAACTGGTATGATTACATGCCATGTGAGTGTGTTCCTAGAACAGATACACGGTATGTTTACATGAAGTGTGAGTGTGTTTTTATAACAGATACACGATGTGTTTACATGTGGTGTAGTGTGTTTGTATAACCAGATACATGGTATTTCGTGCCATGTGAGCGTGTTTCTAGAACAGATACGTGGTATGTTTACGTGTAGTGTGTTTATATAACAGATACACGGTATGCTTACGTGTGGTGAGTGTGTTTGTATAATAGAAAAATGGTAAGTTTACATGTGGTGTGAGTGTGTTTCTATAACAGATACACGGTATGTTTACTTGCATTGTGAGTGTGTTTCTGTAACAGATACACAGTACGTTTACGTGCGGTGAGGGCATGTTTCTATAACAGATACATGGTACGTTTACGTGTGGTGTGAGTGTGAACATCAGAACATAAGAAATAGAAGAAGGAGTTGGCCATCCGGCCTATCGAGCCTGCTCCACCATTCAATAAGTTCATGGCTGATCTGACCATGGACTCATTTCCACCTACCTGCCTCTTCCCTATAACCCTTAATTTCCCGACTATGCACAAATTTATCCAACCTTGTCTTAAATATACTTACTGAGGTAGCCTCCACTGGTTCACTGGGTAGAGAATTCCACAGATTCACCACTCTTTGGGAAAAGCAGTTCCTCCACATCTCCATCCTAAATCTACTTCCCCGAATCTTGAGGCTATGTCCCCTAGGTCTATTCTCACCTACCGGTGGAAACAACTTTCCTACCTCTATCTTATCTATCCCTTTCATAATTTTATATGTTTTTATAAGGTCTCCTCTCATTCTTCTGAATTCCAGCAAGTACCATCCCAGGTGGCTCAATCTCTCCTCATAGTTTAACCCCCTCATCTCTGGAATCATTCTCTGCACCTCCTCCAAAGCTAGTGTATCCTCCCTCAAGTAAGGAGACCAGAACTGCAGGCAGTACTCTAGGTGCATCATCACCAGTACCTTGTACAGTTGCAGCATAACCTCCCTACTCTTTCAATCCCTCTAGCAATGAAGGCTAACATTCCATTTGCCCTCTGGATAACCTGCTGCACCTGCAAACCAACCTTTTGTGATTCATGCACAAGCACTCCCAAGTCCCTCTGCACAGCAGAACGCTGCAATCTTTTACCATTTAAATAATAATCTGATCTTCCATTTTTCCTTCCAAAGCGAATTACCTTACATTTACCAGCATTGTACTCCATCTGCCAGAGCCTTGCCCATCCACTTAATCTATCTATATGTCTCTTCAGACTGTCCGTATCATCTGTACAATTTGCTTTTCCACTCAGTTTAGTATCATCAGCAAACTTAGATACACTACACTTGGTCCCCTCTTCCAGATTGTTAATGTATATTGTGAACAGTTGTGGACCCAGCACCGGCCCCTATGGCACACCGCTCATCACTGATTGCCAACCAGAGTAACACACATATATCCCAACTCTCTGCTTTCTATTAGTTAACCAATCCTCTCCATGCTAATGCATCACCCTCAACTCTATGCATCCTTATATTATTGATAAGACTTTTATGTGGCACTGTATTAAACACCTTCTGGAAATCAAATAGATAACGTCCATCTGTTTCCCTCTATTCACTGTGCTCATTATATCCTCAAAGAACTCCAGTAAGTTTGTCAAACAGAATCTGCCTTTGCTGAATCCATGCTGTGTCTGCCTGGTGGATCCATTTCTTTCTTCTTTAATGATAGCTTCTAGCATTTTCCCAACTACAGATGTTAAAATAACAGGCCTATAATTACCTGCCTTTTGCCTACTTCTGTTTTTGAACAATGGTGTGACATTCCCCTTTTTCCAATCTGCTGGAAGAATTCTGGTAAATTATCACCAAAGCCTCTACTATAACCTCCACCATTTCTTTCAGTACCCTGGGATGCATTCCATCAGGACCAGGGGACTTGTCTATCTTCAGGCCCACAAGTTTACTCAGCATTACCTCTTTAGTTACAGCTATTATATTGAGGTCCTTACCTCCCATCACATCCATATCATCTCTCTTTGGTGGTTTAGACATGCCCTCCACCATGAAGACCAACACAAAATAGTAATTCAAAGCCTTGGCCATTTCTTCATTACCCAATATCAATTTCCCTTTCTCTCCTCCAAGGGACCTATGTTGACTTTAGCCACCCTTTTCTGCTTTGTACAATTAGTAAAACTTTTGCTTTCTGTTTTTATATTTTGTGCTAGTTTATTTTCATAATCTATTTTCCCTTTCTTTATTGCTCATTTAGTGGTTCTTTGTTGCTTTTTAAAGTTTTCCCAATCTTCCAGAGTCCCACTACTCTTGTCAACTTTGTACACACGAGCTTTTAGTTTGATGCCTTCCTTTATTTCCTTAGTTATCCAAGGCTGGCTCTCCCCACCTTTACTGTCCTTGCTGTTTACTGAAATATACTTTAGTTGAGCACTGTGAAAAATCTCTTTGAAAGTCTTTGATCCTCAATCATCCCACCATATAGCCTGTGTTCCCAGTCTACACTGGCCAAATATTCCCTCATCCCATTGAAGTTTCCCTTGCTTAGGCATTATACACAGGTTTTAGATCAAACTATGGCACCCTCCATTTATATGAGAAACTCAGTCATACTGTGATCACTCTTTCCAAGAGGATCCCTGACTACAAAATTGCTAATTTTACCTGTCTCATTGCACAGGACCAGATCCAAGATAACATGTTCCCTTGTCAGTTCAGTGACATGCTGTTCAAGAAAGCTATCACGTATGCATTCTATGAAGTCCTCCTCAAGACTGTCTTGACCAACATGATTCACCCAATCTATTTGCAAATTAAAGTCCCCTATGATAACTGCTGTTCCATTCTTACATACATCAGATATTTCTCTGTTTGTTGCCTGTGCCACTGCAATGTTATTAATTGGTGGCTGATACACAACTCTCACCAGTGACTTTTTTCCCTTTACTATTCCTAACCTCCATGGCAATTGCGCTTGTGAATATGCACGAGTCAGCTAATTATTATTTCATTGTGATAGTATTTAACTCCAATCATTCATTATAGTATTAGTCAAGACTCAGACACAGCAATGGTTCACTGCCTATTTGCATTTTGCCTAGCATGAGAAATTGAACTGTCGAGTCAACTGACTCTGAAGACTAGCGGTGTTCATTTTACTCTTACTTGTTCTTTTCAGATTTTCCATTTGAGAGTTTAAGTTAGTGGTCCTGTTTGACCTAGTGTTTATTGTTCTCTTTTCCCTTTAACTCTGTTTGCATTAATGTCTGTGGACTATTGACCTGCTTCAGTGTCTCTTACTCAGCACTTGGGCTATATGCAAACCACAGAGACATCAATGCGTTCACAGCTGAGGTGTGATTTATTTCTATAACCAATCGCATATCCTCTCTTTGCTCCATGACTTATAAAGCATTAGTTTACCAGTTTCTGATTTAAAATGGACAATTGACCCACCATTTTTCATAGAAACATAGAAAACCTACAGCACAATACAGGCCCTTCAGCCCACAAGGTTGACCCCTGACATCTCCTCTGTACCTACTCCCCAGCACCTTAAAGCTATATCCTCTTGTGGCAACCATTTCAGCCCTGGGAAAAAGCCTCGGACTATCCACAGGATCAATGCCTCTCAATGTCTTATACTCTTTTCATGGAAGAGCATCACCAATCTCAGCCAGTCTCTGCAGAGAGTCTTTCCTCATGACTCCCTTTGAGGTATGACTTTGAATAATTTGTCTCTATCAGTCCTATTACTTCACTCATAACCTGAAAACAAGTTAAATCACCCATAATCTCATAAATTCAAAGTTAATATGGCCCTGGTCTCTCTTATTAATTTATTCTTGGGAATAAATCAATTCTGCTGCCCTCCAGCATATTCTTCCTCAGGCCAGATGTTCAGAACTGCTCACAATGCTCTGTTTAGTCTAAAAAGGCTCGATTTTGATGTTGTTATACACAAGCCCAATTTTACATTCAATTGACCTGACTTCTCTTTCTCTCTATCCCTCTCTCTCATTCTCAATCACTCTTTCCCTCTTTCTCTCTTCTTTCCTCACTCTCTCTATCCACTTTCTCTCACACACACACTCTCTCCCCCCTTCCCTTCTCTCTTTCTCTCTCACGTATCCATACTATACTGACCAACCTTACTTTGAGAATAAACCACAGTGACCAGTCTGGGCCTCCTCTCTCTTCAGAAAGGAGAGCTGAACTGAGAGATAACATAATGGAGTTCTTTAAGATGATGAAATGTTTGACTGAGTGGATACAGAGAGATTTGGAAAAAAATTATATTACTTGATAGCCATGAAGAAATCCAACAGGGAATTCAGAAGGAACTATTTTAACCAAAGACCTGCGAGAATGTTAGATGTCAGTATTGTTATTGGTCGGTGAAGTAAATAGTACACATGAGTTTATGCAATGGAACAACAAATACACAGGGGAGAAGGGAACAGAGAAACTGTTCTGATGAATTTAGATGAGAGAAGATGTTAGTAGTGTTGAGAAGAACATAAATACTGGGAACTTGGTCAAAGAGACCAAGTGGTCCGACCGAGTGTTACAGACCCTGTCATCAATTTGGGGCTTTCTGTCGGCTTGAAAGAGGTCCCAGAACTTCTTAAAAAAATCATTCCACACAGTCGCAGATCCTCTGAAGATCTGGAACAAAATCTCACATTTGGAGTGTTCATTTTCTTCTTGTGTGATCCCAGAGCACAAAGGGAGCAGTGTAGCAGAAATGCAGAAATCCTCCCTCCACTGCTTTCTCGTTATTCATTCCAGATAAGTCAAACAGAGAGCAGACTTTTATGTTTACATGGTTGAATTAACTATTAGTTAAGTTTTTGACACAAGCAATGTAATAATCAGAGATGACATACTGAATTATAAATTAGCCTGGCAATTAATTTCTAAGTCGAGAGAATTAATTAATTTCTAAGTGGAGGTAATATGAGGTAGTATAATTTTAAGGTGATTGGAGGAAAGTTTCGGAAGATGTCAGGTAGGTGTTTTACACAGGGTGGGGTGTGTTTAGAACATGCTGCCAAGGGTGGTGGTAGAGGCAGATAAATTACGGACATTTAAGAAACTCTTCTATAAGCATACGGATGGTAGAGAAATAGAACTTTTTCATAGAATTTAGAATTTATTTAAATCTTGCATGCATCCCACAACATGCAGGAGTAAAAGTCTTTGTGTTAAGACTCAGTCGCAATGTGCTGACATGTGAATTTAAGTCTAAAGGCTTGTAGAAAGCAGTTGTCCCATAGCCTGTTGGTCCTGGCTTTAATGCTGCGGTACAGTTTGTCAGACGGAGGCAGCTGAAACAGTTTGTGGTTGGAGTGACTGATGTCCCCGATGATCTTCCAGGCCTTCTTTCTTCACCTGCTGCTGTAAATGCCCTCAATGGAGGGAAGTTCACATCCACAGATGTGATGGGCTGTCCGTACCACTCTCACAGTGGCCAGCAATCAAGGTTGGTGCATTTCCCGTACCAGGCAATGATACAACAGTCAAGATGCTCTCAATGGTGCCCTGAAGAAGGTCTTGAGGATTTGGGGGTTCATGCTGAACTTCTTCAGTCACTTGAGGTGGAAGTGACATTGTGGTTTTCTTTTGCCACAAAGCCAGTGCGTACAGTCCAGGTGAGATCACTGGTGATGTGTACACCAAGGAACTTGAAACTACTCACACTGTCAACTGCAGACCCATTGATGTTGATGGGACTGAGCCTGTCTCTGTTCCTCCTGTAATCCACAACCAGTTCTTTTGGAGAACTATGTAGGAGGGAAGATTGATCTTAGCAAGGGCTAAAAGGTTAATTCAACATCATTGGTGAAGGGTCTGTAGAGAACAGTAATGTTCAATGTTCCATGAAGGGGTGGCACAGTAGTCTAGAGGTTAGTGTAACTCTATTACAGTGCCAGTAACAAGGGTTCAGTTCCCCTACCTGTCTGTAAGGAGGTTGTTTATTCTCTCTGTGAGCTCATGGGTCTTCTCTGGGAGCTCTGGTTTCCTCCCACTTTCCAAAGATGTACAGGCTAGTAGGTTAATTGGTCACATGAGTGTAATTGGGTGGCACAGGCTCATTGGATTGGAAGGGGCAGTTACCACGCTGTATCTCTAAATAAAATTTTAAAAATCAATGTTTTTGCATAATTCCTCAAGAAATAATCATTAGTTCAGGTGAGGATATTACTATCAACAGATACAACACGCTGGAGGAACTCAGCAGGTCGGGCAGCATCCATGGAAACGAATAGTCAATGTTTCGGCCCAAAACATTGAGTTCATTTCCACGGATGCTGCCCGACCTGCTGAGTTCCTCCAGCGTGTTGTACGTGTTGCTTTGACCCCAGCATCTGCAGTGTACTTTGTGTTGAGGATATTACTATTCCCCTTCAATTAAATTCAACAAATTCTGGGAAGGATAAAGGGGATGAAAGGAAAATACTCAAGTTATTGAATGGTGTTTGCAGTTCTAATCAATCTTGCCTAACAACTCTGTCTGTATTTCTCAATGTCTCAGTAATGCAGCCAGTATAATCAAAGACCCCACCCAGCCCAGACATACTCTTTTCTACCCATTCCCATTGTTACGTACCCGGTAACTGGGTGTCTTACCAGCAAAAATAGAAGTATCCATTGGAGTCTGGTACTATTTTCAAAACAGTGTTTATTAGTAAAATATACAAATCAATATCAACAATGCAAATTTACAGATAATACACGTTAGCAATACTAAACCTAAAAGTGTGGGTATAATAATAATCAATAATAAACAAGCTCTATCGTTGTCTAGGGGAAAATGAATTATCATGGGAAAGTATAAAGTTCAGTTCAGTTCATACAGGCTGAGGTAGTTGTTGGTCGATGTGTTGTAACTGTTGGAGAGAGAGAGAGAGAGAGAGCGCGAGCAAACAGTAACAGCTATTGTCTTGCAAACCTTCCTTTACGATCCTGATCCGTCGATGTGTTGTTGTGGCCATTCAGGTATGACCCCTCTGTCCTTTAGCTAGACCGTTCTTCTATGGTGGACTCTTCACCCAGGCAAGGGTGGACACATACACAAGCCCCCACCGGCCTCGCTATAAACACTGTGAGTTAAAATTGACCGATCCTTCGTTCAGTCTCCGATGCCCCTCACTTTTCTCGTGGGTTCCAACACTTAAACAGTGCTCACTAGTGTGTCTCTTGGTGCATGTCCTGGTGTGTCTGAGGGGTGTCTCCCCAGTCCTCACTTTTATCCCTACTCACGGGGTCTCAGATATCAATCAGTTTTGAATGGCTTAGCCCATCAAACCAGCCCACTCCGGCTGTCCACTGAGGAATTTTAATGTACAGAATAGTACCAAGTAAACAGCCCTCTCTGGAGCCGTGAGTCTTACAGGAGTCATAATATGGTCTTTCTCCCCCGGTGTTATCTCGCCCTTGTCTGAAGCAAATGTTCCAGTCCCAGTATGTTTTTGTTCCATCTCTTTCTCTCTCATTAACAGCCTGGCAACAGCAATGGTTTGTAATTCTCCCAGGGGAGGGGGACATGGGCAACCCTGCACCCTTCTGCCCATCAGAGCTGTTCATCCTTCGTAACACCCCCATCCTTCTAGGAATTTTCACCAAAGGGGAAAATTAACTAGTACAGTGTTTTACAGGATTACAGAGTTTAGCAAAAAAAATACAGAAGTGTTCTTAACTATAAAGCAATACAGATATACCTTCACTTAGCATCTAGATAAACAGTCAGCGATTACATTATCACTTCCTTTAATATGGTGTATCTTAATATCTTGTATCTTAATAAATTCCTGTAGCATCGGACTCCAATTTTATAACCACCTATTTTTATTCCTTTTCATCAGCAAAAAAGTAAAGGGTTGTGATCATGCTTAAGTGCATATTACAAAATGTGAACTAATACAGGTGTGATTATACTGTAGTACATTACAAAAGTTTGTACAAATACAATTCTCTATTTTACTTTTAAACTTAACAGTCAATTTTCCATGATTTTTTTTATCTTTCACATGCTTTGTCAAATTCCCTCAAAACCAGATCCTGTGGCATTTGTCAACCTTTGCCCCTTTTCCACTTAACTCTCACATGGTTAGCTTGCTCACCAGTGTGGAATAGGCCTTCGCATACTCCTTTCATAGGGGTATTCTTATCACCAATGTTTTCCAAACTCAGCCTATTTTCTGAACTTCCACACAATTCTTTATTTTTAAGCAAGTCATTAATTTTATCTTCAGGACCCTTCATTCTATTAGTTTTCAGTTTAACATCTGCAAGTGATCCTTCTTGTCAAAACAACACTTTTGATTCTGTCCCTCCAAATCACATCCTTTAATAACATCAGCGAGTTGTTTACCTTTAAATTCCAAAACAAACTGTAATTGATTCACAGGCACCTTGTTAACAAGCCATTGTTCCTTCAACCTGGTTACTGCTTCTAAAACCAATCCAGACTTTAAATTTTCTTTATTCAATTTAGGAACAACACCTTTCCCTTCTCCTTCAATAATATTCACATCACTAGCTTTCATCTCCTCACTAACTTTTAACACACCTTCTAACACAAACAACTGAGAATTCTCACTCTCCACTGGTACCAAGATTAACCCTCTGTTCACTGAACCAAGTCCATCTGACCCAAAAGGACTGCATTCCTTTTCAACTACATCAGATACCTCAGACTTTTCCTGAGTTTCATTACTAGGTTCAGTACCATGTGCATCCACATCTTGAACACACTCAAACGGGATATCTACCTCTTCCAGGCTTTCCATACCAGTCCTTTTTTCAACTTCTAAATTCCCCTGATCCTCCCAGTTACTCTCTGGGCAACTCCCATCTGGAGTAAACTCAACCCTGCGGGTTAAAACAACTTCATCTGCTAACCCAGTAGACTCCTTCAAGGTAATGGCATGCTTTTCATCTAGGACTGCCCTTATATCATTATCGGGAACACATTTAAAATTTTCAACTTCAAACTGCTCTGTCAAGCCAGACAGATCAGCCGTGTCCAACCCTGAACCTTCTAACTGCCTTATCTGTTTCTCATCTTTACTCTTTGCCTCTATACATTCTCTCTTGGCTAAGGGTAGGTCTACCTCCTCTCCTTTACTCTCTTCCACCTCCCTATTCTCCACTTTACCATCCCCTAACCCCTCTTGGTACAGGGTTGGTAAAAACGTCTCAGCCAAATCAACACTAGACTCATTTAAACTGTCCTCTTTCTCAGCCGCCTTTCTCGACATGCTGCAAGTGATTGCGCATGCGGGATAGATCTTAGAATCCAGGGGCGTGTCCTCAGCACTCACAGGCTTGCTTGTCAATTTCACTGCTGAACACACGTCACCACCTGCTAAATCATTACCAAGAAGGACGTCCACGCCGTCTCTCGGTAATTCTGACCGCACCCCTACTTCGACTGGTCCAGATACCAGGTCACATTTTAAAATGATCCCATGCAAAGGCACAGCTTCTGTCCCTTTTCCTATACCTCTTAAAACTACCTCTCCAGTCTCAGGACCAAAATCTAGCACCTTACTTAGGATCAATGACTGATCAGCCCCAGTATCTCTCCAGATTCTCACTGGAACTGGGGTCTCTCCTTCTTTCACAGACACCGTCCCTTCTGAAATAAATTTCTCACGCCCCTCTCGTACTCTATCTACCTTTGCCTTCCTCATTGATTTGCTGATCGACTCAATACACCCTGTAGGGACTGCCATTTTCCATTTTCCTGTCTCCTTCTTCGGAGCAAAGCACTTAGATGCATTATGACCAACCTTTCCACAATTATAACAGGTCAAGCCAGGAGCCTTCTTGCCAGCCTGCTTGTCCTCCTCCTTACCTTTACCACTAGCTCCCGGCTTATTCTCTACCTTAGCCGGTGGACTTTCTTTACTGTCCCTACTGCCTTTCTGATAACTCTTATACGAGGAAAACCTTGACTTGTGGGTTAGGGCATATTCATCTGCGAACCTGGCAAATTCCGATATAGACTTATTCGGCTTCTCGTTCAGATACATCCTGATATTATCCGAAACACAACCTTTAAATTCCTCAATCAGAATTAGCTCTCTGAAATGATGGAAATCCTTCTCCACCTTTTCTGCAGCACACCAGCGATCCAAGAGCACACCCTTTTCATAGGCAAACTCTGCATACGTCTGATTCCACAGTTTCTTTAAATCTCTGAACTTTTGTCTATATGCATCAGGTACCAACTCATAGGCCCAAAGGTTAGCCTGCTTTATTTCCTCATAATCCTCAGACTCGTCCATGGACAACGCCGCATATGCCCATTGAGCCTTCCCTTTTAATGCACTTTGTAACAACGCCACCCACTGATCTCTGGGCCACTTCTGATTCACTGCCACCTTTTCAAAATGCAAGAAGTAACTATCAACATCCATCTCCTCGAACGGAGGTACTAACCTAAACTCTCTACTAACATTAAACTTCTCCTCTCTTGAGCCTTCCTTTCGGTCTTTTCCCTGTTGCTTTACCCTCTCTATTTCCAGCTCATGTTGCCTCTCTTTCTCTTTCTCCGCTGCTTCCAGCTGTTTTAACCTAAGTTCATGCTCCCTCTGTTTCTCTACCTCAGCTTTTTCCTTCTCCCATGCAGCTCTTTCCCGCTCCTTTTTCACCTCTAACTCCTTTAGCTGGAGCTCATACTCCCTTTTCTTCTGTTCTGCGTCCAACCTTAATTTTTCCAACTCTAACTGAACCACCCCAACAACTGGTTTCTTTTCAGGGAACAGATCCAATGCATCAGGTGTGAACATATCTTTGGATATATAATACTGGGCTATGGCCCTCTGTATCTCCCACATTTTCATTGATGACTTCACCTCTGTGAGATTAAAACCTTTCGCAATATTCACCAAGTCCGTCTTTTTGGCACTCTCTAGCGCCTTCAAAGTCGGGTTTTGTATAAATTCATCTACATCCATCTTTGCTGGTTTCTCGTCTGGTTACCCACGCAACCAGAACAAATAATGGACTTATAGCCCAATTCACTGGCCCCCCAATTTGGTATCAAATCTCGAGACGAGGCCCCAATTTGTTACGTACCCCGTAACTGGATGTCTTACCAGCAAAAATAGAAGTATCCGTTGGAGTCTGGTACTATTTTCAAAACAGTGTTTATTAGTAAAATATACAAATCAATATCAACAATGCAACATTAGCAATACTAAACCTAAAAGTGTGGGTATAGTAATAATCAATAATAAACAAGCTCTATCGTTGTCTAATGAATTATCATGGGAAAGTATAAAGTTCAGTTCAGTTCATACAGGCTGAGGTAGTTGTTGGTTCTTTTGTTGTAACTGTTGGAGGGAGAGAGAGAGAGAGAGAGGGCGAGCAAACAGTGACAGCTACAGTCAGTCAAACCTTCCTTTACGTTCTTGATCCGTCGATGTGTTGTTGTGGCCATTCAGGTATGACCCCTCTGTCCTTTAGCTAGACTGTTCTTCTATGGTGGACTCGTCACCCAGGCAAGGGTGGATACACACACAAGCCCCCACCGACCACGCTATAAACAAAGTGAGGGGCATCGGAGACTGAACGAAGGATCGGTCAATTTTAACTGATGGGTTCCAACACTTAAACAGTGCTCACTAGTGTGTCTCTTGGTGCATCTCCTGGTGTGTCTGAGGGGTGTCTCCCCATCCCTCACTTTTATCCCTACTCATGGGGTCTCAGATATCAATCAGTTTTGAATGGCTTAGCCCATCAAACCAGCCCACTCCAGTTGTCCACTGAGGAATTTTAATGAACAGAATAGTACCAAGTAAACAGCCCTCTCCAAAGCCATGAGTCTTACAGGAGTCATAATATGGTCTCTCTCCCCCGGTGTTATCTCGCCCTTGTCTGAAGCAAATGTTCCAGTCCCAGTATGTTTTTGTTCCATCTCTTTCTCTCTCATTAACAGCCTGGCAACAGCAATGGTTTGTAATTCTCCCAGGGGAGGGGGACATGGGCAACCTTGCACCCTTCTGCCCATCAGAGCTGTTCATCCTTCGTAACACCATCGAGCAGGAGATACCTACAAAATGCCACCAGTTTTAAGGACAGCTTCTATCCTACTGTTATCAGACTCTTGAATGAATCACTTGTTCGATAAGATGGACTCTTGGCCTCACAATCCATCTTGTTTTAATCTTGTACTTTATCATTTACCTGCACTGCATTCTTTCAGTGGCTTTCACATTTTATTCTGTTTATTATATTGTTTTATCTTATTCTACCTCAATGCACAGTGTAATGATTCAACCTATATAAACAGAATGCAAGACAAACTTTTTCCTTTATCTTTGGTGCACATGACAATAATAAACCAATACCAATAGCGATGTCGTTTTGGAAGCTTTGAAGGAGCATTGTAGAAGAAAGTTAATGGACTGTTTGTCAACTTCCAAGGCTCTGGAATAGTTCCCACACAATGGAAGGAAAAAAGTATAATCCCATTATAGTTAAAGGCATGAGAAGGAAAGTGAGAACTTACAGACCAAATTGCCTGCTGTCTGTAACAGGGAAGATTATTGGGAAAGTGAGCAACACACACAAAATGCAAGAGGAACTCAGCAGGCCAGGCAGCATCTATGGAAAATAGTACAGTCAGCGTTTTGGGCCGAAGAGTCCTGCCGAAGGGTTGGTCGGATTTCCAGCATCTGCAGGTTTTCTCTTGTTTGTTATTAGGGAAGTGATGACAGGGCAGCCAGAGGCGATATGATAGAATTTGGCAGAACCATTGTGGATTTAGGAAAGTGAATGTCCAAATGAATCTAAGATCAGGATTAAAATTAAGGCTAAAGTTTATCTTTATTTGTCACATGTACATCAAAATTCAATGAAAGGTGCTGTTTGTGTGCATGATCAATACATTCTGAGAATGTATCCGGGACAGCTGGCAAGTGTCACCATGGTGCCAATGCGAACATAGCATATCTGCAAGATACTAACCCTAATTCATATATCTTTTGAATGCGGGAGGAAACTGGAGCACGCAGAGAAAACTCACATGATGGGGATGATATACAAATTCCTTACAGGCATGTCATTGGCATTGTAATAGCATTACACTACTATTCAAAATTTTTTTAGCCTCCTGAAGAAGTAGAGGTGTTGGTGAACTTTCTTGGTCATGGCATCAACATTTTTGGACATTCACAGGGAGGAACTTGTAGCTCTCAACCTTCTGAACCTCAACACTGTTGAGGTAAACAGGAGCATGAGCACTGCCCAACCTCTCTTCTTTCTGAAGTCAATGGTCAGCTCCTTTGTTGACATTGAAGGAAGTTTATTGTTATGATAATATTCCACCAGGCTGTCCATCTCCTTATAGTATTCTGATTCATCGTTTTATGAGGTACGGCCCACTACAGTGGTATCATAAGACATAGGAGCAGAATTAGGCTATCTGGCCCATCGAGTCTGTTCCACCATTCAATCATGACTGATCCTTTTTTCCATCTCCTCCTCAACCCCAGTTCCTGGCCTTTTCCCTGTAACCTTTGATGCCATATCCAATCAAGAAACTATCAATCTCTGCCTTAAATACAGTCAGTGACCTGGCCTCCACAGCTGCATATGGCAACAAATTCCACAAATTCACCACCCTATGGCTAAAGAAATTTCTCTGCATCTCTGTTTTGAAAGGGTGCCCCTCTATCCTGAGGTTGTGCCCTTTTGTCCTAGGCTCTCTCACCATGGGAAACATCCTTTCCACTTCTACTCTGTCTAGGCCTTTCAACATTCGAAAAGTTTCAATGAGATTCCCCCTCATCCTTCTGAATTCCAGCGAGTACAGACCCAGAGCCATCAAATATTCCTTGTATGATAACCCTTTCATTCCTGGAATTATGTTTGTGAACCTCCTCTGGACCCTCTCCAATGCCAGCACATCTTTTCTAAAATGAGGGGTGCAAAACTGTTCACAATACTCAAGGTGAGGCCTTACCAGTACCTTATAAAGCTTCAGCATCACATCCTTGCTATTGTATTCTAGACCTCTTGAAATGAATGCTGACGTGGCATTTGTCTTCCTCACCACCAACTCGACCTGTAGGTTAACCTTTAGGGTATTCTGCAAAAGGACTCCCAAGTCCCTTTGCATCTCAGATTTTTGGATTTTCTCCCTGTTTAAAAAGTAGTCTGCACATTTATTTCTACTACCAAAGTGCATGACCATTCATTTACCAACGTTGTATTTCATTTGCCACTTTCTTGCCCAATTCTCCTAATCTGTCTGTCCTTTTGCATCTTACCTGTTTCCTCAACACTACCTGCCCCTCCACCAATCTTCGTATCATCTGCAAACCTGGCAACAAAGCCATCATCCCATCATCTAAATCATTTATATACAGCATAAAAAGAAGTTGTCCCAACACTAACCCCTGCAGAACACCAGTAGTCATTGGCAGCCAACCAGAAAAGGATCCTTTCATTCCCTCTCGCTGCCTCCTACCAATCAGCCAATGCTCTAATCATGTTAGTAACTTTCCTGTAATGCCATGTGCTCTTAACTTGGTAAGCACCCTCATGTGTGGCACCTTGTCAAAGGCCTTCTGAAAGTTCAAATATATAATATCCACTGCATCCCCTTTATCTATCCTACTTGTAATCTCCTCAAAGAATTCCAACAGGTTCGTCAGGCAAGATCTTCCCTGAATGAAACCATGCTGACTTTGTACTATCTTGTTCTGTTTTACCAAGTACTCTATCATCTCATTCTTAACAATTGACTCTAGCATCTTCCTAACTACTGAGGTCAGGCTAAACAGTCTATAATTTCCTTTCTGCTGCCTTCCTCCTTTCTTAAGAGTGGAGTGACATTTGCAATTTTCCACTTTTCTGGCACCATGCCAGAGTCCAATGATTTTTGAAAGATCATTTCAAATGCTACTACAATCTTTAATACTACCTCTTTCAGAACCTAGGGTGCAGTTCATCTGGTTCGGATGACTAACGTACCTTTAGGTCTTTTAGCTTTTTGAGCATCTTCTCTCTTGTAATAGTAACTGCACTCACTTCTTTTTCTTCACACACTACGACATCAGGCATACTGCTAATGTCTTCCACAGTGAAGACTGATGCAAAATACTCATTTATTTCATCAGCCATCTCCTTGTCCCCGTTATTATTTCTCCTGCCCTATTTTCTAGCAGTCCTATGTCATTTCTCTTTTATTTTTAATATACTTGAAAAAAACTTTTACTATCTACTTTATGTTATTTGCTAGCTTGCTTTCATATTTCATCTTTTCCCTTCTAATGATTTTTTAGTTGCTGTCCGTAGGTTTTTTAAAACTTCCCAATCCTCTATCTTTCCACTAATTTTTGCTTTGTTATATGCCCTGTCTTTTGCTTTTACAATAACTTTGACTTCCCTTGTCAGCCATACTTGTACCATTTTGCCATTTGAGTATTTCTTCATTTTTGGAATACATATGTCCTGCACCTTCACTATTTTCTCCAGAAACGCACACCATTGCTGCTCTGCTGACATCCCTGCCAGCAGCTCCTTCCAATTTACTTTGGCCAACTCCTCTCTCATACCACTTACAAACTCCACATAAAAACTGCTACATCAGACTTTACTTTCTCCCTATCAAATTTCAAGTTGAATTCAATCATATTGTGATCTCTGGTTCCTAAGGGTTCTTTTTCCTTAAGCACCCTAATCACCTCTGGTTCATTACATAACACCCAATCCAGTATAGCTGATTCCCTGGTAGGCTCAACAACAAACTGCTCTATAAAGCTATCTCTTTAACATTCAGCAAACTCACACTCTCAAGATCCATTACCAATCTGGTTTTCCCAATCGACCTGCATATTAAAATCTCCCATGACTTAGACCAATAACATTGCTCTTTTGACTTACCTTTTCTATTTCCGGTTGTAACCTGTGGTCCACATCCCAGCCATTGTTGGGAGGCCTGTATATAACTGCCATCAATGTCCTTTTACCCTTGCAGTTTCTTAACTCAACCTATAAGGATTCAACATCTTCCAATCCTATGTCACATTTTTTTACTGATTTGATGCCATTCTTTGCCAGTAGAACCACACCACCCCTCTGCCTACCTTCCCATCTCTCTGATATAACTTGTAACCTTGGACGTTCAGCTCTCATCTACAACCATCCTTCAGCCACAGTTCAGTGATGGCCACAACATCATACCTGGCAATCTGTAACATTGTAACAAGATCATCCATCTTATTTCTTATACTACGCGCGTTTAGATACAGCAACTTGAGTATTGTATTTGCTATCCTTTCTGATTCTGCATCCCTAATGTTTTGATATTCAGCCTGTTGGCTGTAACTAAGTTCCATCAGCTGCCTGCCCTTTCTGACAATCTGACTGCATGCTATCTTTACTTTTTTATCAGCTGTCCTATCCTGAATCCCTTCTCTCCAGTTCCCACACCCCTATCAAATTAGTTCAAACATTTTTATAAGTGTCCTGGATGAGGAAGTGGAGGTATGGGTTAGTAAGTTTGCTGATGACACTAAGGTTGGAGGTGTAGTGGATAGTGTGGAGGGCTGTCAGAGGTTACAGTGGGACATTGATAGGATGCAAAACTGGGCTAAGAAGTGGCAGATGGAGTTCAACCCAGATAAGTGTGAAGTGGTTCATTTTGGTAGGTCAAATATGATGGCAGAATATAGTATTAATGGTAAGACTCTTGACAGTGTGGAGGATCAGAGGGATCTTGGGGTCCGAGTCCACAGGACACTCAAAGCAGCTGCATGGGTTGACTGCGCAGGAAGGATGTGGAAGCCATAGAAAGGGTGCAGAGGAGATTTACAAGGATGTTGTCTGGATTGGGGAGTATGTCTTTTGAGGATACATTGAGTGAACTTGGCCTTTTCTCCTTGGAGTGACGGAGGATGAGAGGAGACCTGATAGAGTTGTATAAGATGTTGAGAGGTGTTGATCATGTGAATAGTGAGAGGCCTTTTCCCAGGGCTGAAATGGTTGCAACACGAGGACACAGGATTAAGGTGCTGGGGAGCAGGTACAGAGGAGATTTCAGGGGTAAGTTTTTTACTCAGAGAGTGATGAGTGTGTGGAATGGGATGCCAGCAAAGGTGGTGGAGGCGGATATGATAGGGTCTTTTAAGAGACTTTTGGACAGGTACATGGAGCTCAGAAAAATAGAGGGCTATGGGTAAGCCTAGTAATTTCTAAGGTAAGGACATGTTCGGCATAACCTTGTGGGCTGAAAGGTCTGTATTGTGCAGTAGGTTTTCTATGTTTTCTTTGTTTTTCTAAACCTTTCCCACAGCTCTAACAAACCTGTCTTGGGTTCAGGTGTAACCCATCACTTTTGAACAGGTCATACCTCCCCCAGAAGAGATCCCGATGATCCAAAAACCTGAAGCCCTGCCCCATGCACCAGCTTCTCAGCCACACATTTATTTGCCAAATCATCCTATTTCTACCCTCACTGGTGCGTGGCACAAGCAGCAATCCAGAAATTACTGCCCGGGAGGTCCTGTTTCTCAGCTTTCTACGTAGCTCTCTAAATTCTCTTTTCAGGACCTCTTTGCTTTTTCTTCCTATGTCATTGGTACAAACATGTTCAAAGACATCTGGCTGCTGTCCTTCCCTCTCCAAAATGTTGTGGACGCGATCTGAGACATCCCTGACCATGGCACCTAGGAGGCAACATGCCATCCGGGTGTCCTGTTCACATTCACAGCATCTCCAGTCTGTTCCCCTCACTACTGAGTCCCTTATCATTACTGCTGCCTTCTTCTCTCTCTTTCCCTTCTGCACCGCGGACACAGGCTCAGTGCCTGTAGCCTGTTTGTCATGGTATTCTCCCGGTAGGTGATCTCTTACAAAAATATCCAAAGCGGTATACGTACTTGTTTCTGAGAGGAATGGTCACAGGGGTGCTCTGCTCTAACTGCCTATTTCCATTTCTCCTGACAGTCACCCAGCTACTCCCCTCCTGCTATTTCGGCATGACTACTTCCCTATAACTTTGGTCAGTTATCTCCTCACTCTCCTGTACAGTCCAAAGGTCATTCAGTTGCTGCTCAAGATCCCTAACACGGTCTTGACAAATTTTTTCCTGCTGGTATCTTTACACACTTCCAGATTCACCACTCTCTGTGTGAAGAAGTTTTTCCTCATTTTGTTCCTAAAAGGCTTCCCCTTTATCCTTAAACTGTGACCCCTCGTTCTGGACTTCCCCAACATCGGAAACAATCTTTCTGCATCTAGCCTGTCCAATCCCTTTAGAATTTTATACGTTTCAATCAGATCTCCCCTCAATCTTCTAAATTCCGGTGAGTATAAGCCTAGTCGATACAGTCTTTCTTCATATGAAAGTCCTGCCATCCCAGGAATCAATCTGGTGAACTTTCTCAGTACTCCCTCTATGGCAAGAATGTCTTTCCTCAGATTAGGGGACCAAAACTGCACACAATATTCTAGGTGCAGTTTCATCAAGGCCATGTACAATTGCAGTAGAACCTCCCTGCTCCTGTACTCAAATCCTTTTGCTATGAATGCCAACATACCTTTTGCTTTTTTCACCGCCTGCTGTACCTTCAATGACTGGTGTACAATGACACCCAGGTCTCGTTGCATCTCCCCTTTTCCTAATCGGCCACCGTTCGATAATAATCTGTTTTCCTGTTCTTGCAACCAAAGTGGCTAACCTCTCATTTATCCACATTAAATTGCATCTGCCATGAATTTGCCCACTCACCTAACCTATCCAAGTCACCCTGCATCCTCTTAGCATCCTCCTCACAGCTAACACCGCTGCCCAGCTTCGTGTCATCCGCAAACTTGGAGATGCTGCATTTAATTCCCTCGTCTAAATCATTAATATATATTGTAAACAACTGGGGTCCCAGCACTGAGCCTTGCGGGACTTCCCCTGGCCTGCTGAGTTCTTCCAGCATTTTGTGTGTGCTGCTTGTATTTCTAGCATCTGCAGATTTTCTCTTGTTTGTCAAAAGGAATGGGAGTCCATTTCAGCTTACTGTATGAGTCTGAATTGAAGAAATAATCAGAACATTGTCAGTTCAGTGATGGGCTTAATGATGCACTGAGAGATCATTTAGTTTATGTGGTCTTAGAAGAACTCATTGAAAAATGGCTCCTAACTGAAGCTCAACTCATATTTAAAAGAACAGTTGAAATTGCTGCATCAATGGAAACAGCAGCGAAGACCCAACTGAATTGAGGTCAGGAATTAAAGTAAGTGTGAGCAAAATCGCACTGTTTAAACAGAAACCTACTTGACCAAAAAATTTGTTTCATTGTGGCAGGGACTCATGTACACCAGACCAATGGAGATTTAAAGGCAAAACTTGCAGAAAATGCAGGAAAGTAGGACACATACAAAGAGCATGTCGGGCAGACAAAAATAAATGAATCGCATAGGGAAGAGAAAAAAAATAAAAGGTCAAAAAGAGCTCTAAGATGCATGTTGTTGCAGAAAATTTTGATAATTATGAGAATGTTACAGGACTGCATTGCCTTAAGATTTACAGTGTGAAAACCAACAAGAGACAATTAATATGGCTGACACCAGAAGTGAGTGGCAAATTAATTGAAATGGAATTGGATACTAGCTCAGCTGCTTCAGTCAGTCCACAAAATGAGTTTGAACAGTATTGTGGGGCTGTGATTGGCTAGGACAACTACAACTTTTTTGAGATCTGTCAACCATTTGCATACCACATCCCTGTAAAAGAAACAACTGAAAGTGAATTAAGAATGATGCCACAGCAGTGTTTAAGGATGGCATTGAAAACTCAAACATATCAAGGGTAAGACAGAGTTAAATGAAAATGCCACACCAAAATTTCACAAACCCCGGCTGTTCCTTATAACATCCGTGATAAAATAGTCAGTGAGCAAAATCATTTGGAGGCTGAATGAGCATTCTTTCTTGTTTACGTAATTCATTAAGGGTTATATGTTAAAGTACGTGAATGCCACCACGCCATAAGTGCGCATCTCACTAGAGTAAAAACATAGTACAGACATGTTATTCCTGGCTCCATGTTTTTCTCTTGATTAGTTTTATGTTTTGCAGCTACAGAACATTACAACAAATAAAGCTAAGTTTTAATCTTTAACCTTCACACCGAGGAGGAATAGAATTACCTACATACTGAATTACAAATGTACAAATCTGTCTGACAATTAAACTATTCTTTGTGTATGCTCACTGGATCACCGTAAGGGAATATTCTGTGCAGAGTAAGGAACTGGATCAAAACCTGAATTAAGTCTGAGGAGAGGGAAGGTAGCTGTCATAAAGAGGAGAGAGGAAATGATGAGATAGATATAGAGCCTTCAAACTCTCTCCTCCCACATCGGTCTCCATTTTTCTTTCATCCACGTGCCCGTCTAAGAGTTTCTTAAATATCCATGATACACACAGTGGTCACTTTACAAGTTACCTCCTTTACCTAATAAAGTGGCCACTGAGTGTATGTTTGTGGTTCTTTGCTGCTGTAGCTCATCCACTTTAAAGTTCGATGTGTTGTGTTCGGAGATGTTCTTCTGCACACCACTGTTGTATCATGTGGCTATTTTAGTTACTGTTCCCTTCCTGTCAGCTTTAACTAGTCTGACCATTCTCTCTGAAGTCTCTCGTTAACAAGGCATTTTCACCCACAGAACTGCCGCTCACTGAAGGCTTGCTTTTTTTGCTTTTTGCACTATTCTCTGTAAACTGTAGAGACTGTTATGTGTGAAATCCCAGGACATCAGCAGTTTCAGAGATCCTCAAACCACCCCGTCTAGTACCAACAACTGTTCAGAGTCAAAGTCATTCAGATCACATTTCTTCCCCATTCTGACTTTTGGTCAAAACAACAAATGAACCCTTTGACCATGTTTGCATGCTTTTATGCATTGAGTTGGTGCCACATGATTGGCTGATTAGATGTGTGTATTATTGAGCAGGTGTACCTGTATATTTAAAAAAAAATGCCACCTCTGGTATGCCCTCTGTTCTTTCCTCCAATCACATTACATTTATGCCTATTACTGCCCAGGAACAATGTCTTTGGCTATCCACATGATCTCTGCCTCATATCATCTTATACTGCCTATCAAGTCACTTCTCATCCTCCATTGCAAAGAGAAAAGCCCCAGCTCACTCAACCTATCCACATAAAACGTGCTCTCTGATCCAGGCAACATCCTCTAGACTCTTTCTAAAGCTTCCACATCCAGTGTCTTATACCTTGTGGCTCTTGAACTCAAACTTGGAGCATGGTGATGGGGGTGGGGGAGGGGTGCTGGGACTATGTTGTTTATGATAAATATTAACGACTTGAATATGAATGAGGAATATGTGATTGGTAAGTTTGTAAACAACATAAAACTTGATGGTAACACACACAAAATGCTGGAGGAACTGAACAATGAATAAACAGTCCATATTCTGACTTTTTCCCCCTTCTTGGCTTTGGAGGTGGTGCAGAGGAGGTTCACCAGTTGATTTCAGAGATGAGGGGGTTAGACTATGAGTGGGACTCTACTTGCTGGGATTCAGAAGAATGAGAGGAAATCTTATAGAAACATATAAAATTATGAAAGAGAGAGATGATAGAGGTAAAAAAAGGTGTTTCCACTGGTGAGACTAGAACTAGGGGACATAACCTCAAGATTTTGGGGAGTAGATTTAGGACGGAGATGAGGAGGAACAGCTTTTCCCAGAGAGTGGTGAGACTGTGGAATTCTCTGCCCAATGAAGCACTGGGGGCTACTTCAGTAAGTATATTTAAGACAAGGGGGGATAGATTTTTGCATGCTGGGGAATTAAGGGTTGTGGAGCAAAGACTGGTAGGTGGAGATGAGTCCATGGCCAGATCAGCCATGATCTTATTGAATGGTGGAGCAGGGTCGATCAGCCAGATGGCCTACTCCTTCTCCTATTTCTTATGTTCTTATGTCCCGGAGGTCTGGAAGAATACAAATGTCACTCCACTCTTTAAGAAGGGAGAAAGACAAAGGAAAGGAAATTTTGGGCCACTTAGCCTTCTTCAGTGGTTGGGAACCTGTTTGATTCTATCATCTGCTTGTAAACCTGTTGGCTCATCCTCAGCTCTCTCATACTGGTTCCCATCTCCTGCCAAATTAGTTTAAAACCACTCCCAGCAGCTCTAGCAAACCTGCTCGCATGGATATTGGTCCTCCTCGGATTCAAGTTCAACCTGTCCCTTTTGTACAGGTCCCACCTGCCCCAGAAGAGGTCCCAATTATCCAGCAATGAAGCAGTGGAGGCTACCTCAGTAAGTATATTTAGGACAAGGTGGGATAGATGTTTGCATGCTGGGGAATTAAGGATTGTGGAGCAAAGACTGGTAGGTGGAGATGAGTCCATGGCCAGATCAGCCATGATCTTATTGAATGGCGGAGAAGGCTTGATGAGTCAGATGGCCTACTCCTGCTCCTATTTTTTATGTTCTTTTCCAGTTCTGATGACAGGCCTCAGGAAACATCGATTGTTTATTCATTTCCAGAGATGCTGCCTTCCACTAGCATAGTGTGTGTGTTGCTCTGGATTTCCAGGATCTGCAGAATCTCAAAGTTCAAAGTACATTTATTATGAAAGTACAATACAATATAAAACCTTGAGGTTCTTCTCCTAACAGGTGGCTACGAAACAAAGAAACCCAAAGGAACCCATTAAAATAAAGAATTCCTCAAACACCCAATGTGCAGAGGAAAAAAAATCATGCAAACGATGAACGCAAGAAAATATAGTTCTGAACTGAAGTCCACAAAATTCTTCCACTGATCCTTAGTTCAGCGCAGAGCTGAGTAAGCCTTGTGGAACAGTGAGCTGAAGTGGCCCATCACTTGCCTCAGGTCCCGACACCCTGACCTTTTCAATCTGGCTCCGCAACCAAATTGTCTAAACATCTGGTTCTGTCACTTCAATATGCTCTGGCTCCTGAACCCACCATCTTGATAGCCCACCATCTCAATAGACAATAGACAGTAGGTGCAGGAGTAGGCCATTTGGCCCTTCTCAATTATAACCATATAACCGTAACAGCACGGAAACAGGCCATCTCGGCCCTTCTAGTCCATGCTGAACGCTTACTCTCACCTAGTCCCACTGGCCTGCACTCAGCCCATAACCCTCCATTCCTTTTTTGTCTATATACCTATCCAATTTTACTTTAAATGACAATACCGAACCTGCCTCTACCACTTCTACTGGAAGCTCATTCCATACAGCTACCACTCTCTGTGTAAAGAAATTCCCCCTCATGTTACCCTTAAACTTTTGCCCCCTAACTCTCAACTCATTTCCTCTCATTTGAATCTCCCCTACTCTCAATGGAAAAAACCCATCCACGTCAACTCTATCTATCCCCCTCATAATTTTAAATACCACTATCAAGTCCCCCCTCAACCTTCTACGCTCCAAAGAATAAAGATCTAACTTGTTCAACCCTTCCCTGTAACTTAGGTGCTGAAACCCAGGTAACATTCTAGTAAATCTTCTCTGTACTCTCTCTACTTTGTTGATATCTTTCCTATAATTCGGTGACCAGAACTGTACACAATACTCCAAATTTGGCCTTACCAATGCCTTGTACAATTTTAACATTACATCCCAACTCCTATACTCAATGCTCTGATTTATAAAGGCCAGCATACCAAAATCTTTCTTCACCACCCTATCCACATGAGATTCCACCTTCAGGGAACTATGCACCATTATTCCTAGATCACTCTGTTCTACTGCATTCTTCAATGCCCTACCATTTACCATGTATGTCCTATTTGGATTATTCCTACCAAAATGTAGCACCTCACACTTATCAGCATTAAACTCCATCTGCCATTGTTCAGCCCACTCTTCTAACTGGCCTAAATCTCTCTGCAAGCTTTGAAAACCTACTTCATTATCCACAACGCCACCTACCTTAGTATCATCTGCATAATTAGGCCTGTTCCTGACCTTTCCAATTGTCCAGTGATTAAATTGATAAAGCCTCATGTTTTCCTCACTCTTGGACACAGGGCCGCTGCCTTGCCCTGGTTCCGCCACATTGAATTCCCTCTAAGTCCAAAGGGAATCTACCTACTATTGTTTGCGATGATATGATAGTTTATCAGAAAAAGAATGATTAACAAAGTTTTTAATTATTGTTTCCCTTGTTTCATTAGCAACCAGCCTGCACCATCTTAAACTGGAATCTCTTGTGTTTGTAACAGTGGATGTTGTGAATAGATTTGTGTGTGTAACCCCTTGATCTTAGTTCATCAATTAAATCATCCCTTGTGCAATGATTCTAAGGAAGAAAGCCCTAGTCAGCCATATCCTCTTAGTTTCTCCCCTCCATGTACCTATCCCAATGCTTTTTAAGTGATACTAATGTATTGCCTCAACCATTCCATTGATCCCAATATACTCATTGCCTTTTGGATGAAAAAGTTGCCCCTCAGATCCTTTTTCAATCTTTCTCCGCTCACCCTAAACCTATGTGTCCTAGTTTTGGCCTTTCTTATCCTTGGGAAAATACGTAGCGTCCACCTTACTTATGCTTCTCTAAATGGAAGCAGGCCTTCTGGCCTTCTGCGATGCCCAATTACACATATTTGAGCAATTAACCCATACTAACCTGTACAACTTTGGAATGAGGGAGGAATCAGGAGCACCCATAGTAAACCCATAAGGTCATGGGAAGGGTGTAGAAACTCATCACAGACTGTAGCAAGAATTGAGTTGGATAGCTTGTGCTGTAATAGCGTTATGCTAACCATGTCACCCCAAATGTGTTAACAGCGGCCCAAGACTTAGAAATCCTTGCCTGTGCTGAGCAAGATGGGGTAAATTCAGCTTAAAACTATCTCCAACTGAGTGACAAATAGCCAGAATACTTTCCAGATGCATTCATTAACATTCCAGAAGCACAAGCCACAGTTCTGAGGTGAGGATTATTTTGTTTCCGTGCTTTGTTTCCAGTTAAGTAAGTGGGTGAGAAACACAAAAGTAACCAGTGCCCTATGTGTAAATTAGCAATTCATACTTCAGGTAACCATCACTGATAAATGCTTGGGATGAAGTGAGTACAGGATGAACCCACTTCTACTAATGAAGAGTAATTGAATAGCCAAGCAGGTCATGCTATCTTCATCAATGTATTGAACAGAAACACATTATCATTCTGCACAGTGCTGGTCTCATTGCCATTGTACGCTTCTCCATTATATTATAGCTTTGCATAGCCACAGCGCAATGGAATTGCTTACTCAGGCAAGTTTTTACTCATCTGTGCTTACACTGAAATCTTTTGCTCCTTGACAAACTCATTATAAATGTCAACAGTGGCCAATGCAATGGAAAAGTCATCTCCATGACAACCAGTACTTTCAATGCACGGGGCACGCATGTGATGCTGAATACTATATAAAAACGTTTAAGTGAGATTGAAGAAATAAATCAAAATTGTAATATTTACTCAACTTTCCATTCTATGATAGCTGACCCCCTATTGCAAGCTGTCTCAAACTAAAAATATTAACACTTTGAATGCCAGTGTTATTCCCAACCTCAAACCTATTGCTAATGAAAGGCAACATGAAATCTACTTTAAATCAGAAATAAAATCAGTCCTCCACCGTTCAGGTCCCCAAATGGTCCTTCTAGGAGAGGTGAAGCATCGTCTCCATGCCAACCAGTACTTTCAATGCATGGGGCAATGCTAGCCTACTGTGGATCTACTGTATCCACTGCTCCCGATGAAGCCTCCTCTATATTCATGAGACACAGCATAGATTGACAAAATGTTTCATTGAGCATCTTCGCTCCATCCACCTCAAAAGGTAGGTTTTTCTGGTGGACATCCATCTTAATTCTTCTTCCCATTCCCATTCTGAATGCCAGTCCATGGCCTCCTCTATGGCAATGATCAGACCACTCTCAGATAGGAGGAGCAACACCTGATATTCCATCTGGGTAGCCTCCAACCTGACAACATGAACATCTTTTTCTCACTTCAAAAATATGATGTGCAAAGGAACTTGAGTCCTTGTACAGGATTTCCTAAAGGTTAGTTTGCAAGTTAGGGTTTGCAAGTTAGTTTGCAGTGGTGAGGAAGGCAAATTGAATGTTAGCATTCATTTCAAGAGGACTAGAATATAAAAGTAAGGATGCAATATTGAGGCTTTATAAGGCACTGATGAAGCCTCACTTGGAGTATTGTACCCCTCAGGGTTCCTTAATTAGGTGACTGAAGAGATTGTGGAGGCATTAGTAATGATCTTTCAAGAATCATTAGATTCTGGAATGGTTCCAGAAGACTGGAAAATTGCAAATATCACTCCACTTTTCAAGAAGGGAGAGAGGCAGAAGAAAGGACATTATAAGCTCGTTAGTCTGACCTCAGTGGTTGGGAAGATGTTGAAATTGATTGTTAAGGATGTGGTTTTGAGGTACGTGGAGAGACATGATAAAATGGTTTCCTTAAGGGAAAATCTGGCCTGACAGATCTGTTTGAATTCTTTGAAGAAATAACAAGCAGGATAGACAATTGGTTGATGTTGTGTCCCTGGATTTTTGAAGTCCTTGACAAGGTTTTAAGAGCTCATGGTATTACAAAAAAATTACAAGCATGGATAAAGCTGTTGCTGATTGGCAGAGGCAAAGAGTGGGAATAAAAGGAGCCTTTTCTGGTTGGCTGCCAGTGACTACTGGTGTTCCACAGTGGTCAGTGTTGAGACCACTTCTTTATACATTATATATCAATGACTTGGGTGATGGAACTGCTGGCATTGTTGAAAATCTGTGGATTATATGAAGTAGGTGGAGGGGCAGGTAGTTTTGAGGTCGCAGAGAGGCTACAGAAGGAATTAGACAGATTAGGAGAATGGCAAGTAGACAGCAGAGTGAATACAATGTCGGGACATGTATGGTCATGTACTTTGTGAGAGGAAATAAAAGGGTAGACTATTTTTTAAATTGGGAGAGAATTCAAAAATCTGAGGCAGGCGCAGAGAGACTTGGAAGTCCTTGTGCAGGATTCCCTAAAGGTTAATTTGCAGGTTGAGTCTGTGGTGAGGAAGGCAAATGCGATGTTAGCAATCATTTCAAGAGGACTAGAATATAAAAGCAAGGATCTAATGTAATGTTGAGCCTTTATAAAGCACTAGCGAGGTCTCACTTGGGGTATAGTGTGTAATTTTAAGCCCCATATCTTAGAAAGAATGTGCTGTCACTGGAGTGGGTTCACAGCAAGTTCATGAAAATGATTCAGGGATTGAACAACTGGTCACATGAAGAGCGTTTGATGGCTCTGAGCTTGTATTCACTGGAATTCAGAAGAATGAGGGGTGACCTAATTGAAATCTATGAAATGTTAAAAGGCCTCAAATAGAGTGGATGTGGAAAGGATGTTTCCTATGGTGGGAGAGTTAGGACTAGAGGACAAGACTCAGAATAGAGGGCCGTCCTTTTAGAACAGAGATGAAGAGGAATTCCTTTAGCCAGATTGTGGTGAATCTGTAGAATTTGTTGTCACAGTCAGCTGTGGAGGTCAAGTTTTTACATACATTTAAGGCAGAGCTTGATAGATTCTTGATTGGTCAGGGTATAAAGGGATATGGGGAGAACCAGAAGATTGAGGCTGAGAGAGCAACTGGAGCAGACTCGATGGGCCAAGTGGCTTTAGCCAGAGTGGTGAATGTGTGGAATTCATTGCCACAGGCAGTTGTGGAGGCCATGTAATTGAATATATTTAAGGCAGAAGTTGATCTTTTCTTGATTAGTCATGTCATGAAGGGTTATAGGGAGAACACAGGTGACTGGTGCTGAGAAGGAAATGGATCAGGCATTATGAAATGTTGGAGCAGACTAGATGGGCCAAATGACCGAATTCTGCTCCTATATCTTATGGTCTTTTCTAACTTCTAGCAATTTCTTTGCCTTCCCCATTCTGGCTCCCCTCTTACCTCTTCTCCTCTCCTGATCTGAACATCACTGCCCTCTGATATCCTTCCTGCTTCCCTTTCTCCCTCCCTTTCTCCCATGGTCCACTCTCCTCTCCTATCAGATTCCTTCTTTTTCAGCCCTTTATGTCTTCCTCCTATATCCTCCAGATTCTCACGTTATCCCCTTTCTTCCATCCTCACCTAGTCTCACATATCATCCTCCAGTATGCAATACACCTCCTCCTCCTTATCCTGGCTTCTACCCCCTTCCTTTTCAGTTCTCATAAAGGGTATCAGCCCAAAATGTTAATTGCTAATTCCTATGCAGAGATACTGCCTTGTTACGTACCCGTGGGTATCTTGTGCCTGTCACATGACCATGATGTAATTGAGGCTATGCTGGGCATGAGGTAATGGTCTTGTGATGGTGGAGTGATGTCATTTTCCCGTCAGTGGGAGGTCATGTGATAGTTTTTCTCAACCGGGTATAAAAGGGGGGTGCAGTCCATGGTTGAATTCGCCAGACACTCCCGTTTTGCTGTGTATTCTATGTTATGAAACAGTTTTATTTTAAAGTGGGAGTTTTACTTTCTGCCTTAAGTCAAAGGTTATTGCCGGTAGTTTTGCTACAATACTGCCAGTTAAAATGCAGTCTGAGAGTGAAGATTCGCCAAAGTTCGGGAAGCTGAAAGATCGAGGAAAGTTGATGTCGGCTGTGAAGCAGGTTCGACCTTTATTTAATCTTTGTACAAGGAATTAATAACTTGTGTCCGTGTTAACTCCTGTTTTGCCAAAAGAGCAGAAAGAGTTGGATGCAGAATTTCGCCAAGGAAAGGTCAGTGCCTTTAAACCATTTTATTTCCTTCAATCATAAATCCCTCGGCAAAGCATACTTTGGCTGGGATCAGCAGTAACATCACGAAAGAGGATTTAATTCAAGGAAAGTCTCTCCTTTAACTGACTGTAAATCATTTTGGACTTTTTGCAATACTACTTTAAAGAACTGAGTTCACATTTCTTGCTTTAAGAACTGTTCGAGCTGCCGTATCGCAGCCGACTTCCAGTTAAGTTAGTCGTTTGTTTTCTTTTGGGTTTTTTTTTTAGCAGAGTTTAATAAATGTTTTATTTGTTATAAAGAACCTGCCTCAATTATATATTCATTGTTGCTGGATCGTAACAAATGGAGGCTCATGGGGTGAACCGTTTTTGAGTTTAAATGCTTGTTTAATTTTTAATCGGTGTTTTGGAAAAGGGAAATATTCGATTCTTTTGTTTGATTGGCTTGTGAGTGGTATTCGGCAACAATGAATATTGATGACTTCCTGGCTTCGCCAGATGCAGAGTTATTAGCGAAGGCAAAAAAAAAGTGATGTATTTGAGATTGCTAGCAGGTTGGAACTTAAAGGTATTTCGAAAGATATGACAAAGCCTGTAATTCAGAGAAAAATCGCAGAACATTATATAGAGTTGGGTGTGTTTGATGTATCGATTTTAGCTTGGTTTTCTGTGAGTAAAGCAGTGATTCAATTGCATTTGGAACAAGTAGAGTTAGAAAAGCTTAAAATAGAAGCTGAATTAAAACAGAAGGAATTGCAAGCTAACTTGGAACTAAGTCGATTAAAAGCTGAAAATAAAAAGAAACAGTTGGAAGCTAACTTGGAATTATGTAGGTTAGAAGCTGAGAATAAACAGAGGGAATCTGAACTTAAGATGGCAGAATTAAAGTCTGAGAATCAGTCTCCTGGTTCTAGAAAACTGTTTGTTGTTAGTCAGGAAATTAAATTGTTCCCTCCATTTAGTGAGACAGAAGTAGAGAAATATTTTCAACATTTTGAAATGATTGCTCTGATTTCAGAGTGGCCAAAAGAGAGATGGTCAGTGTTGTTACAGAGTGTAATTAAAGACAAAGCACAACAGCTTTAACTGCTAAGCAAGCACTTGATTATGATACTGTGAAATTGCACATATTGAAGGCGTAATGAGTTAGTCCCAGAAGCATATAGAGAAAGATTCAGAAATTTGAAGAAATCTGTGGAGAAAACTTATGTGGAATTTGCCTACAATAAACCTGTGTGTTTTGAGAGATGGGGTTCTTCTAAAAGTGTAAATGGGGACTATAATAAATTGAAAGAGCTGATTTTAATGGAGGAATTTAAAAGGAGCATTCCTGTTGAAGTAAAGACATACTTAAATGAGAGAGACATTACTACATTGCAGGACTCTGCTAAATTAGCTGATGAGTATGCTTTAATCCATAAGAATAAATTTCCTCAGGACAGAAATTTTAAAAGGAAAAATAGCACAGAGACTCAAGGTAAACCAGAGATTAAATCAGAAGTTAGTGAGAAAGGTAAGGAGGAAGGAAAGCCTGTGAAGGAAAGACAGTTTGGTCCCATTTGTAATTATTGTAAGAAACCTGGTCATGTAATAGCTAACTGTTTCCAATTGAAAAGAAAAGGAAGCAGTCCCAGATGCTTGTGTGCAACATACTGAAACACCTATAAATCCACAGGGTTTGATGAACCCAAATGAAGTTTTATTAGAGTCTGACCAAATTAGGAAGGGATATGATCATTTTATAACTGAAGGGTTTGTATCCTTGAAAGAAGGATCTACTCCGGTGCCAATAAAAATCCTTAGGGATACTGGAGCTTCTCAATCACTGATGTTTAGACAGTGTATTAAAGTTTAATGATGAGTCTGACACTGGTGAGGTAAATTATATACGAGGTGTTGGGAGTGCCCTTATGCCTGTACATTTGCATAGAGTAAATTTAAGGTCAGGGTTAGTTACAGGACTTGTGAAAGTAGGACTACAACCTAGCTTACCTGTGAAGGATATTTCTTTATTGTTAAGTAATGACTTGGCAGGTGGACAAGTTTTTCCTGAAGTGCATGTGATAATAGAGTCAGAGGAACCACGGATGGATTTTAACACAGATTCTTCCTGTGTTGTAACTCGAGCTATGGCTAAAAAGATTGATGTGCAGAATGAGGTTGTTACCCATGACTGTTCAACTCAGGATGTGAGTTTTGAGGATGTGTCAGAAACTTTCTTACCTTCATTGTTTGAACAAGATTCTGGGAGTAAGTCTGACCATGAAGATTTGTCTCTGTCTTGGAAGGAGATGATAGCAGAGCAGAGACCCTGAGATTATCAAATTAAAAGAACAAGCTCTTCTGGATAGTGAAATTGATAAGGTGCCAGTAGGATATTATTTTGAGAAAGGAGTGTTGATGAGGAAGTGGAGATCACCTACAATTTCTGCAGGTGATGAATGGAATGTTGTTCACCAGGTAGTTGTTCCTAAAATTTATCAAAATGAGATTTTAACTTTAGCTCATAGTGTACCCTTGGGTGGACATCAAGGGGTAAGGAAAACTGTGGACAAGATTTTAAAACATTTTTACTGGCCTGATTTAAGAAAAGATGTGGCGATGTTTTGCAGAACATGTCATGCTTGTCAAATTGTGGGTAAACCAAATCAAGTTACATCAGTGGTTCCATTGCAACCTATTCCAGCACTTGGTGAACTGTTTTCTAAAATTATTATAGATTGTGTGGGTCCATTACCAAAAACAAAAAACCATCAGTACTTGCTGACTATCATATGCACTGTCTCTAGGTTTCCAGAGGCAGTACCACTTAGGAATATAACAACTAAAACTGTAACAAAGGCTCTTATAAAATTCTTTATTTATTTTGGGTTGCCTAAGGAAATACAATCTGATCAAGGCAGTAATTTTATGTCTGGATTGTTTCAACAGATAGCTTATAAATTGGGAGCGAAGCAAATCACTTCATCTGCATTCCATCCAGAATCACAAGGTGGTTTGTAAAGGTTTCATTCTACCCTCAAGACTATGATTAGGACATATTGTGTGGAAAATGAAAGTGATTAGGATGAGGGTATAGACTTACTTCTATTTGCAGTAAGGGAGTCGGTCCAGGAATCATTAGGTTTCAGTCCATTTGAACTTGTATTTAGGCATAGAGTTAGAGGACCTCTAGCCTTATTAAAAGAACAATGGATTAATAAAGAGGTACACACTAATTTGTTGGACTATGTTTTAAAATTTAAAGACTGATTACATAAAGCTTGTAGCTTAGCTAGGGAAAATTTTAAATTGGCTCAGGAGAAAATGAAAACCTAGTACAATAAAGAAGCTAGAATGAGGAGGTTTAAACCTGGAGATAAGGTGCTGGTTCTTTTCCCAGTGAAAACGAATCCTTTACAAACTAAATTTCATGGTCCTTATGAAATTGTGTCTAAAATTAATGATGTGGATTACGTGATAAAAACTCCAGATCGTAGAAGGCCAACTCAACTTTGCCATGTAAATATGATAAAGCCATATTATGAGAAACAGTCTGCTACTGTGACTGTTGTGGTTAATGATAATGAGTCTGATCTCACTAGGAACATATTAGATGATTCATCTGAAACTCATTCTAATCCCAACGTTGTTTCTGTCAGATTACAAAACTCAACCATTCTGGAAAATATTGATGAGAAGTTAGCACATATACAGCCAGGGCAGAAGCAGCAGATGAAGCAATTAATTTTTAAATATAAGGATTTGTTTCCAGACGTTCCTAGAAGAACCACTGTAGCTTCACATGATGTAGATGTTGGAGATGCCAAACCCATTAAACATGGATGAACATGGAAAAATGTGAACTTGCTGAGAAAGAAATTAAATATATGTTAGAGAATAATATTATTCGACCTTCTAACTCGAATTGGAGTTCACCTTGTGTTATGGTGCCTAAATCAGATGGTAGTATTAGGTTTTGTACGGACTATAGGAAGGTGAATGCTGTAATGAAAACAGATGCATATCCAATTCCTAGAGTAGATGACTGTGTAGATAAAGTTGGAAAAGCAAAGTTCCTTACAAAGATTGATTTATTGAAAGGGTATTGGTGTGTTCCATCAATGGATAGAGATAGAGAGATTTCTGTATCCATCTGGGTTATATGAATATAATGTTCTTCCATTTGGGATGAAGAATGCCCCAGGTACTTTCCAGCGGATGATTAACTCTGTGATTCAGGGGTTGAAAGATACAGATGCTTATATTGACGATTTAGTGACAGGAAATGATACTTGGGAAGCACACATTACTGCAGTGGAGAAATTATTTGAAAGGCTTTCAAAAGCTAACTTAACTATTAATTTAGCTGAAAGTGAATTTGGAAATGCCACTGTGACTTACCTTAGTTTTATTGTAAGTCCTGGCTTGGTTAAAGAAAATAGTTAAGGAAATATATTAAATTCCAATTTAGTAACAAAAGATTTAATGTTACAGGAATACAATATCTTGATAACTCATATTAAAGGTAAAGATAATGTGATTGCTGATTGTCTATCTCGATGTTGAATGTACAATGTAATTTTTTAATGGAGTGATATTTTAACATTTGTAACACTCCTACTGTATAGTAAGTTGTAAGATGCTGTATGATAATACTATGTATACTGTGTATGTTGTAAATTATATACATTTGTATTTCTTCTCTTGTAACTAGTTAATTGTTAAAATTTTGTTCATGACAGACCAAAATTTTTTTTTTGGACGGAGGTGTTACGTACCCGTGGGAATCTTGTACCTGTCACATGAACATGATGTAATTGAGGCTATGCTGGGCATGAGGTAAAGGTCTTGTGATGGTGGAGTGATGTCATTTTCCTGTTTTTTTCAACAGGGTATAAAAGGAAGGGGGGGGGGGTGCAATCCGTGGTTGAATTCATCAGACACTCCCGTTATTACGCAGTTTTATTTTAAAGTGGGAGTTTTACTTTCTGCCTTAAGTCAAAGGTTATTGCCAATAGTTTTGCTATAATACTGCCAGTTAAAGTCCAGTCGGAGAGTAAAGATTCGTCGAAGTTCGGGAAGCTGAAAGATCAAGGAAAGTTGATGTCAGCTGTGAAGCAGGTTCGACCTTTAGTTAATCTTCATACAAGGAATTAATAACTTGTGTCCGTGTTAACTCCTGTTTTGCCAAAAGAGCAGAAAGAGTTGGATGCAGAATTTCGCCAAGGAAAGGTCAGTGCCTTTAAGCTATTTTATTTCCTTCAATCATAAATCCCTCGGCAAAGCATACTTTGGCTGGGATCAGCAGTACGTCACGAAAAAGGATTTAATTAAGGAAAGTCTCTCCTTTAACTGACTGTAAATCATTTTGGACTTTTTGCAATACTACTTTAAAGAACTGAGTTCGCATTTCTTGCTTTAAGAACTGTTCGAGCTGTCGTATCGCAGCCGACTTCCAGTTAAGTTAGTCGTTTGTTTTCTTTTGGGTTTTTTTTTAGCAGAGTTTAATAAATGTTTTATTTGTTATAAAAAAACCTGCCTCAGTTATATATTCATTGTTGCTGGATCGTAACAGCCTGACTTGCTAAGTTCCTTCAGCATTTTGTGAGTGTTGCTTTGGATTTCCAGCATCTGCAGAATCTCCTGTGCTGAGAATACAGGTGAAATTGTGTCCATGGAGTGAGATGGCTTTTCAAAGTAACCTTTACTCAGAAAAGAGGAAATGTTTGAGGTTGATCAGGTACAGGAGTGATTATATTACCAGTTTAAAACCCAGATGCCTGGATATTTGATCCAGAGAAAATAGTTTGATCTGCAGCATGAATGGAAGGATAGTAAATTCAAGTAATTAAATCAATGTGAAATTATGCAGCTAATTTTACAAATGGGAATGATAAAATTAACAGAAGCTCTTTGGCTGAGCCCAACATACAGTGAACTATATATTTGCAATGGATTAAGTTCTAACAGCAGTTTAAGAATTTCTAAATGAACTGAGCAAACTGTAATCTGATCAGCTCAAAATCGTCTCCAGCAAAATGAAAAACAGGAGGAATGTTTTTAAAATGTGTTTATAAATCTTCCTCCAGAAGTATCCAGGGACCTAGGAGAAGAAATGCATAGTTTGCTGAAAGTGACTGCACAAGAAGAGGGGGTGATGAAGAAGGAGTTTAGCATACAGGTCTACATTATGCTACAGTGATATCCAGTTACCTGGGTTTCAGCACCTAAGTTACAGAGAAAGGTTGAACAAGTTAGGTCTTTATTCTTTGGAGCGTAGAAGGTTGAGGGAGGACTTGATAGAGGTATTTAAAATTATGAGAGGGATAGATAGAGTTGATGTGGATAGGCTTTTTCCATTGAGAGTAGGGGAGATTCAAACAAGAGGACATGAGTTGAGAGTTAGGGGGCAAAAGTTTAAGGGTAACATGAGGGGGAATTTCTTTACTCAGAGAGTGGTAGCTGTGTGGAATGAGCTTCCAGTAGAAGTGGTAGAGGCAGGTTCAGTATTGTCATTTAAAGTAAAATTGGATAGGTATATGGACAGGAAAGGAATGGAGGGTTATGGGCTGAGTGTGGGACAGTGGGACTAGGTGAGAGTAAGCGTTCGGCACAGACTAGAAGGGCCGAGATGGCCTGTTTCCATGCTGTAATTGTTATATGGTTATATATGGTTATATGATATATAAGTTGTCGGTGAGGCTGCACTTGGAGTATTGTGGTCATCCTGCTATAGGAAAGACTTCATCAAGCTGGAGAGGATTCAGAAAGAGATATACGAAGAGGTTTATAAGAAATTTGTGAGAGAGCTTCTTCCCCTTTCCTTTCCAGTTCTGATGAAGGGTCTCGTGCCTCTACATAGATGCTGACTGACCTGCTGAGATCCTCAAGCATTTTGTGTGTATTACTCTGGATGTCCAGAATCTGCAGAGTTTATGGTGATGCTGACTGTTCTAAAGGCAGAAGTTGCCCACACTGATATTTTATTTCTTGGTGTGTAGAAGACTGTGAAACATAGAAGCATAGAAACATATAAAACCTACAGCACAATACAGGCCCTTCGGCCCACAAAGCTGTGCCAAACATGTCCCTACCTTAGAACTACCTAGGTTTTACCCATAGCCCTCTATTTTTCTAAGCTCCATGTAGCCATCCAGGAGTCTCTTAAAGACCCTATCATTTCCACTTCTACCACTGCCACTGGCAGCCCATTCCACACACTCACCACCCTCTGTATAAAAAATTTACCCCTGACATCTCCTCTGTACCTAGTTCCAAGCACCTTAAAACTATGCCCTCTTGCGCTAGCCATTTCAGCCCTGGGGAAAAGCCTCTGACTATCTACACGATCAATGCCTCTTATTATTTTGTACACCTCTATCAGGTCACCTCTCATCCTCCGTCGCTCCAAGGAGAAAAGTCTGAGTTCACCTTACCTATTCTCATAAGGCACGCTCCCCAATCCAGGCAACATCCTTGTAAATCTCCTCTGCACCCTTTCTATGGTTTCCACATCCTTTCTATAGTGAGGTGACCAGAATTGAGCACAGTTCTCCAAGTGGGGTCTGACCATGGTCCTATATAGCTGCAACATTAAACACAAAGTACACTGCAGATGCTGTGGTCAAATCAAAACATACAAAAGCTGGATGAACTCAGCAGGTCGGGCAGCATCCGTTGAAATGAGCAGTCAATGTTTCGGGCCGAGACCCTTTGTCAGGACCCTTCATGACATGTTCAGCCCGAAACGTTGACTGTCCGTTAGCTGCAACATTACCTCTCGCTCTTAAACTCAATCCCATGATTGATGAAGGCCAATACACCGTATGCCTTCTTAACCACAGAGTCAACCTGCGTAGCAGCTTTGATTGTCCTATGGACTCGGATCCCAAGATCCCTCTGAACCTCTACACTGCTAAGAGTCTTGCCATTAATGATACATTCTGCCATGATATTTGACCTCATAGAAATTTATAAAGCCTATGAAGGGCAGGGATGAGGTGGAGAGTCAATCTTTTCCACAGGGTTGTGGAATCCAAAACTAGAGGGTTCAGAGAAATATAAGAAGGAAGAAAATTAAAAGAGACCTGAGGGACTACTTCTTTGCAGAGGGTAGTGAGAGCTTGCAATGAAGTGGTTGAGGTGGGTACAATGCAATGTAGGGTGAACAGCCAGAAGTCTGGGTACATATTGGTACCAATGACATTGCTAGAAAAAGGGAGGAGGTCCTGAAGAGAGAATTCAGGGAGTTGGGTAGGAAGCTGAAAAGCAGCACTTCCAGGGTAGTAATTTCAGGATTGCTGCCTGTGCCACGTGCTAATGAGCACAAGAATAGCATGATGCATGGCTGAGAGACTGGTGTAGGGGGCAGAGCTTTCAGTTTCTGGATCATTGGACCTCTTCTGGGGGATGTACGGGTTACACCTTATAAAGTACAGGTTACACCTTATCCCAAGGGGGTCCAATATCCTAGCAGGCAGGTTTAATAGAGCTTTTAGAGAGAGTTTAAATTAATTTGGCAGGGGGTTGGGAACCAGAGTGATACAGCTGAGGAAGGGGAAAACAGAAATAAATTAAAGATAGTGTACAATGTCCTGTGTATGTTACTCAAAATGGGTTTTTTTGGTTTGTTAAGAGTAGGAATGCTTCTTTGTCTGATAAGTGTTTCTGTCGCAGTTGATTTGCTTTATACTTGCTGATATGGTAATTGTATTCATTTGTTAACCAATGGGGAATGTTATTTTGTCTCATGATGCTGGGCACATGGGGAAGGGGTTTTCGCGGGCTTTTGGTGGGGAGTCGGGAGGAAGACGCCGAGGAAGGTGGACATGCACTGCACTGCTCGGAAGACCACCGGGGAGTCCTAGGTGGAAGACGTGGAGGTCGGAGGCAAGCGACGAGGGGTCGGATGGTTCGATGGTTGAGCTCCAACGATGTGCACTAAACTGACTGAACTTTGATAAGTTGGCGCCTTTTGTTTTTTTCATTGCATATATATTGTATTGCCTAATACTCTTTTAATTTTAGTAAACTCTTTAAAGTGTATTTCATAACGGTATTTGTTGTGGGTTTGATACTGTGGGCGGGCGCAAGGCATAAACTCGATTCTCACAGCACCTGTGTGTACGGGAGGCGGGGTTGGTGTGTGGCTGGATCTCCTTTTCCCCTAGACATATACCAGCCTGTTGGGTAAGTGTTACATTTGTGGGGGCTCATCCGGGATTGGATTGTCAGGGGCTGTGGAATCACGTAGGCAGCAGAGCGGAGATGGACAGAGATAAGATTGTTAGCTGGTGTGAGTTGGAAGATGTACCGGGGCAGTATGCCTGTGCAGTGAGCGGAGTGGATTTTCGAGTTTCGGGAGACGCGTTAGTGCGGGGCTTAAGTTTGGTAAAAGGTATTGGGCAGGTAGAATTGGTAGCTAGATGGTGTGGTAAAGAGGTGGAGTCTAGCTGGGTGTTGGTTCGTACGAGTGCTGACGTCAGGACGTTGGAACTGGCGGCGACTGTCAGTGTTCTGGGGGAGGCGGGGCCGTGGGGGCTCCACACCCTCTCCGAGGATGAGGCTGAGGAGCTAGAGCTAGAGGTGGACCCTAGAGAGGTGCCCGGCACTAGTAAAGGGAGGTGGGAGGAGGGAGTCGTGACTAAGCTCCGCTCCCCAGGTAGGGGGGAAGCCTCAGAGCCGGCAGCCGCACTTAACTCCCTGGTGGGAGTGGCCGAGAGGCCACGGCTGAAGCTGGGGGTGTTCTCCGGAGCCAAGCCTACTCCGGACGGGGAAGGTCTTGAGGGTCAGATGGAGAGGCAGCCAACATTGGGGGGAGAGAGGGTGGAACCCGAACATGAGCCGGAGAGATCTCAGGTGAGGGAGGATCCCCGTGAGGAAGGGGGTGAGGGTCTGTCAGGTAGACCTGGGGTGTCCGAGACAGTGGGTTCGCAGGTGAAGAGGGAGCCCAGTGGGGCAGAAGGGGTATGGAGATCTCAGAGAATTAAGCACCCCCCGGAGCGGTTGACATATGTGGTACCAGGAGAACCGAGTGTGATTTCTACTGCTCTGGGTAGTTATGTCACTGTTTTCTGCACCTGGATTGGGTTTTGTGTGTTGCAAGAAGCGTTGGGGAACTCTGGTAATGCCATGAGGGCATGACATTTGCTGGTGGGGAGAGAATGTACAATGTCCTGTGTATGTTACTCAAAATGGGTTTTTTTGGTTTGTTAAGAGTAGGAATGCTTCTTTGTCTGATAAGTGTTTCTCTCACAGTTGTTTTGCTTTATACTTGCTGACATGGTAATTGTATTCATTTGTTAACCAATGGGGAATGTTATTTTGTCTCGTGAGGCTGGGCACGTGGGGAAGGGATTTTCGCGGGCTTTTGGTGGGGAGTCGGGAGGAAGACACCGAGGAAGGTGGACGTGCACTGCACTGCTCGGAAGACCACCGGGGAGTCCTAGGTGGAAGACGTGGAGGTCGGAGGCAAGCGACGAGGGGTCAAATGGTTCGATGGTTGAACTCCAACGATGTGCACTAAACTGACTGAACTTTGATAAGTTGGCGCCTTTTGTTTTTTTCATTGCATATATATTGTATTGCCTAATACTCTTTTAATTTTAGTAAACTCTTTAAAGTGTATTTCATAATGGTATTTGTTGTGGGTTTGATACTGTGGGCGGGCGCGAGGCATAAACTCGATTCTCACAGCACCTGCATGTACGGGAGGTGGGGTTGGTGTGTGGCTGGATCTCCTTTTCCCCTAGACATATACCAGCCTGTTGGGTAAGTGTTACAATAGCATGCAACAAAGATGATAGAAGGACAGGCAGGAGATGACGCATAATCACAGCCAGTGGGATGAGTTACAGGGCAATAAGAAGTGTGGTGCAGTTAAAACAGAAAGCAGAAATACTGGACTGGAATTGAATGCACACAGCATAAGAAATAAAATAGACAATCTTGAAATTCAGCTACAGGTTGGCAACTATGACATTGTGGTCATCTCTGAAACTTGGCTAAAGGATAGTTGCCATTGGGAGCTGGCAGGGAACATAAAAACTGACTGTAAAAGCTTTTATAGATATGTGAAAAGAAAAAGATTGGTCAAGACAAATGTAGGTCCCTTACAGTCAGAAACAGGTGAATTGATCATAGGGAACAAAGACATGGCAGACCAATTGAATAACTACTTTGGTTCTGTCTTCACTAAGGAGGACATAAATAATCTTCCAGAAATAGTAGGGGACCGAGGGTCTAGTGAGATGGAGGAACTGAAGGAAATACATGTTAGTAGGGAAGTGGTGTTAGGTAAATTGAAGGGATTAAAGGCAGATAAATCCCCAGGGATCATCCCCAAATGGTCTGCATCCCAGAGTGCATAAGGAAGTAGCCCAAGAAATAGTGGATGCATTAGTGATAATTTTTCAAAACTCCTTAAATTATGGATTAGTTCCTGAGGATTGGAGGGTGGCTAATGTAACCCCACTTTTTTAAAAAGGAGGGAGAGAAAAACCAGGGAATTATAGACCGGTGAGTCTGACATTGGTGGTGGGGAAAATGCTAGAGTCGGTTATCAAAGATGTGATAACAGCACATTTGGAAAGAGGTGAAATCATCGGACAAAGTCAGTATGGATTTGTGAAAGGAAAATCATGTCTGACGAATCTTATAGAATTTTTTGAGGATGTAGCTAGTAGAGTGGATAGGGGAGAACCAGTGGATGTGGTATATTTAGATTTTCAAAAGGCTTTTGACAAGGTCCCACACAGGAGATTAGTGTGCAAACTTAAAGCACACGGTATTGGGGGTATGATATTGATGTGGATAGAGAATTGGTTGGCAGACAGGAAGCAAAGAGTGGGAGTAAACAGGACCTTTTCAGAATGGCAGGCAGTGACTAGTGGGGTACCGCAAGGCTCAGTGCTGGGACCCCAGTTGTTTACAATATATATTAATGATTTAGACGAGGGAATTAAATGCAGCATCTCCAAGTTTACGGATGACACGAAGCTGGGCGGCAGTGTTAGCTGTGAGGAGGATGCTAAGAGGATGCAGGGTGACTTGGATAGGTTAGGTGAGTGGGCAAATTCATGGCAGATACAACTTAATATGGATAAATATGAGGTTATGCGCTTTGGTTGCAAGAACAGGAAAACAGATTATTATCTGAACGGTGGCCGATTAGGAAAAGGGGAAATGCAACAAGACCTGGGTGTCATTGTACACCAGTCATTGAAAGTGGGCATGCAGGTACAGCAGGCGTTGAAAAAGGCAAATGGTATGTTGGCATTCATAGCAAAAGGATTTGAGTACAGGAGCGGGGAGGTTCTACTGCAGTTGTACAAGTCCTTAGTGAGACCGCACCTAGAGTATTGTGTGCAGTTTGGTCCCCTAATCTGAGGAAAGACATTCTTGCCATAGAGGGAGTACAAAGAAGGTTCACCAGATTGATTCCTGGGATGGCAGGACTTTCATATGAAGAAAGATTGGATCGACTAGGCTTATACTCACTGGAATTTAGAAGATTGAGGGGGGATCTTATTGAAACGTATAAAATTCTAAAGGGATTGGACAGGCTAGATGCAGGAAGATTGTTTCCGATGTTGGGGAAGTCCAGAACGAGGGGTCACAGTTTAAGGATAAAGGGGAAGCCTTTTAGGACTGAGATGAGGAAAAACTTCTTCACACAGAGAGTGGTGAATCTGTGGAATTCTCTGCCACAGGAAACAGTTGAGGCCAGTTCATTGGCTATATTTAAGAGGAAGTTAGATATGGCCCTTGTTGCTAAAGGGATCAGGGGGTATGGAGAGAAAGCAGGTACAGGGTTCTGAGTTGGATGATCAGTCATGATCATACTGAATGGCGGTGCAGGTTCGAAGGGCCGAATGGTCTACTCTTGCACCTATTTTCTATGTTTCTATGTTTCTGAACATATATGGTGTATTGGAAACATAGGTTAGTAGGTAGAATGGGTGGTGTGGCTCTGTGTATAAGAAATAATATTAAATCATTAGAAAGGGATGACATATGATTGGAAGGAGTAGAGCCTCTATGGATTGAGTAAAGAAATGGCAAGGGTAAAAGGACCCTAATGGCAGTTGTATACAGGTCACCAAACAGCAGCCAAGATGTGGATTACAAATTACAGCAGGAGACAGAATACGTATGTCAGAAGGGCAATGTCATGATAATTGTTGGGAATTTTAACATGAAAGTGGATTGGGAAAACCAGGCCAGTATTGGACTTCAAGAGAGAGAATTTGTAGAATGTTTAAGGGATGGCTTTTCAGAACAGCTTGTTGTTGAGCCCACTAGGGGACTGGCTGTTTTGGTTTGGGTGTTGTGCAATGATCTGGGGGTGATAAGAGAGCTTAAGGTTAAGAAACCCTTAGGGAACAATATGATCAAGTTCACTTTGAAATTTGAGAAGGAGAAACTAAATTTCAATCAATCAGTATTTCAGTGGGATAAAGGAAATTACAATGGCATGAGAGGGAACCTGGTCATGATTAACTGGAAAGGGACACTAGCAGGAAGGACAGCAGAGCAGAAATGGTTGGAGTTTCTGTGAAAAATGAGGGAAGAGCAAGACATATGTGCTCCAAATAAGAAGAAATTTTTAAATGGAAGAAGGACGCTACCGTGGTAGACAAGAGAAGTCAGAGCCAAAGTAAAAGCAAAAGAGAGGGCATCCAATGAAGCCAAAATTGTGGCAAGACAGAGGATTGGGAAGCTTTTAGAAACTTGCTGAAGGAAGCTAAGAAGGTTATTAGGAAGGAAAAGATGGATTATGAAAGGAAGCTGGTGACTAATATCAAAGAAGATACTAAAAGCTTTTTTAAGTATGTAAAGGGTAAAAGAGAGTTCAGGATAGATGTAGGATCAATAGAAAATGACTGAATATGATGGCAGAATATAGCATTAATGGTAAGACTCTTGGCAGTGTAGCGGATCAGAGGGATCTTGGGTTCCGAGTCCAAAGGATACACAAAGCTGCCACGCAGGTTGACTCTTTGGTTAAGAAGGCATATGGTGCATTGGCCTGCATCAATCGTGGGATTGAGTTTAAGAGCTGAGAGGTAATGTTACAGCTGTATAGGACCTTGGTCAGACCCCACTTGGAGTACTGCGCTCAATTCCGGTCGCCTCACTACAGGAAGGATATGGAAACCATAGAAAGGGTGCAGAGGAGATTTACAAGGATGTTGCCTGGATTGGGAAGCATGCCTTATGAGAATAGGTTGAGTGAACTCGGCCTTTTCTCCTTGGAGTTACAGAGGATGAGAAGTGACTTGGTAGAGGTGTAAAAGATAATGAGAGGCAATGATCGTGTGGATAGTCAGAGGCTTTTCCCCAGGGCTGAAATGGCTAGCACGAGAGGGCATAGGTTTAAGGTGCTTGGAAGTAGGTACCTCCTCCCTGATGGTAATAATGAGTAGAAGGCAAGTCCCAGATGGTGAAGGTCCTTAATGATGGATGCCGCCTTCCTGAGGCACAACCTCTTGAATATGTCCTTGATGGTGAGGGTTGTGCCTATGTTGGAGCTGAATGAGTCTACAGTCCTCTGCAATCTCTATCGATCCTGTGCATTGGAGCCTCCATACCAGGCAGTGATGCAACCAGTCAGAATGTTCTCCATGGTACCTCTGTAGAAATTTGTAAGTCTTAGATAACATATCAAATCTCATCAAAGTCCTAAAAATAGAGTTTCTGGCATGCTGTCTTCATGATTGCATCATTATATTGGACCAAGGATAGGTCACCTGAGATGTTGACACCCAGGAACATGAAGCAACTCATCCTTTCCACCGCTGACTCCTCAATGAAGACTGCTGTGTGTTCTTCTGAATTCCCCTTCCTGAAGTGCACAATCAAACCCTGGTCTTACTGTAGTTGAATAGAATGTTCTTACTGCAGCACCACTCAACCAGCCGAGCTATCTCACTCCTATATGCCTCCTTGTCAGCACTTGAGATTGTACATTTGTGTCATTGATGAAGTTATACTGTAGATCGTGTTTGAGCTGTGCCTAGCCACACAGTCATGAATGTAGAGAGAATAGAGCAGTGGGCTAAGCACACATGCTTGAGGTGGTCCAGTTGTGACTGTCATCGAGAAGATATTACTTCCGATCTGCACAGATTATAGTCTCTCAATAAAGAAGTCAGCCATCCAATTGCAGAGGGAGGTATGGAGACCAAGGTTTTGAAGCTTGATTAATACTGAGGAGATGCTGGTGTTGAACACTGAGCTGTATCAATGAACAGCAGCTTGACATAGATACTGTTGTTGTCCAGATGATTGAAGGCAGAGTGGAGAGCCAGTGAGATTGTGTCTGCTGTAGATCTGTTGTGGTAATAGGTGAATCACAGTGGGTCTAGATCCTTGCTCAGGCAGGAGTTGATTCAAGCCATAACTAGCCTCTTAAAGCCCTTCATCACAGTAGATGTGACTATGACTGGGTGATAGTCAATGAGGCAGCTTACTCTGCTCTTCTTGGGCACTGGTACAATTGACGCCCTTTGAAGCAGGTGTGAACCTCCAACTGGGGCAGTGAAAATTTGAAGATGTCCTTGAACGTTCCAGGCAGTTGGTTGGCACAAATTTTCAGTATCCTTCCAGGTACACCATCAGGGCCTGATACCTTGCAATTGGTTAAAATGCAATTTTCTGTTTGATTTGATTCTGTAGTCTGGAGTCTGGAGTCTGGAGTCTGGAGTCTGGAGGGTAGGTGTCACTATGATGAACATGTCAGTCAGGCAATGGTGAAGCAGGACAACTGGAAGCAGTACTAATCTAAGAGTTTTGAGAGAAAATGATTATTGACTTCTTGCCAAGCTGAATTTCCCCATAGATCTAGAAATCACAAGTGAGGGATGAGTGAGCTCTGAAATCATTTTTCATGAAGGCAGGTAATTGAGGACTTTTCAGTTAGAGGTGTAAAGATACACCAGTGAAATAGATGGCTGGTCTAATCAGTCACTTGTTTCAATGATAAATACCTTTCCCTGTGTCCAAGAATTGTCCTTTTACACTGCTTTAACCCTTGAGTTGTGAGAGTTACCGATGTTGCAGTGGTGTGGTTAATGGTGCCTGTTTATATGTCATTTCTCTCTATGACTACCATTGATTGCCTCTCCTTCAATGGAGGATCAGGCAAAAGAGCTTTAAAGAGGAAGCCACACTATCTTGGATTAGGAGTCACGTGCAAATTAGAAACTGAAAACATGTCAGAAATAGAAGATTCTGGAATGTTCAGCAGGTATGACAAATCTTAACCAAAGAGAAATTATTAAATGCTTCAATGTTTTGAGATAACTGTAATTTTAACTCTCTCCCTGTCCTCATTTTAACAACTTTCTACAAGAGCACCATTGAGATTTTACTGTCTGGCTGCATCATTGTGTGGTACAGAAGCTGCAAGGCATCGGACCGCAAGACCCTACAGGGGATAGTAAAAACTGCAGAGAGGATCACTGGGCTCTCCCACCCCCTTTTGTGACATTTACTGGGAGTGTTGTAGACAAAGGTCCCAAAGCATTGTTGAGAATCCCCTTCACCCACCCAACAATCTCTTTGACCCACTACTGTCAGGAAGTATAGGAGCATCAGGATTAGGACCACCAGACTGGGTAACAGTGACTTCCTGTTAGGCTGTGAGACTAATGAATATCCTGCACTGTACTGTTCCAGTGTTCCTACTTCTCTTCCATTTCCTGCTTTACAGCTATTTCTGGGAAGTTATTTGGATCCTCTCTCTTCTAATTTGTCTCCTCATCTTGGTTTTTTATTAATTCTTCCAATTCATTTTTATAGGGCCCAAAATGATTTTTTTTGAGTGTGTCCATAGAAAATCTTGCTACTGTTTGTGGTTAGCTTAATCTTGGATTCAGCTTCTTTTCTCTCTCTCCATTAATCTTTCAGCACTTTGTTGCTGCTTTTTTTGTGTATTTTGTCCAGTCTTCAGCTTGCTGCAATGGTAATGATTTTCTTTTCTCTGTAGGTTTGTTCTATTTTTAAACACCAATGTCTTTTTCTTCTGGAAATATATCTATTCCATATATTGTGGAAGATGTTTATAACTGTCTGACATGGCCTCCAGATTGACTCATGTCAACTTGCCAGTTGCTAGAACAAGAAGAGTCCCCACTTGAACTTGCTTTACGTATCCCTCTTTACACATGCCTAACCTGCTAAGGATACCAACATTCTCTTTTGTGTCAGTACTTCAGCACTTTGTGCTTCCATTAAAGATGTTAGATTTCCTTTCCAGAAGTAGGTTACAGAACCACATCTTTTTTTTTCAAACAATAATCTGGTTGCTTCATGATTGCCACTACTTCCAGTTCAGCACAAAGGCAAAAGGCTGCAGGTACAGGAATTATGAGGACAGAATATAGAACACACAGACAGGACATGGAACACTACAGCACCGTAGAGTCCCTAATAATGTACTTTAAAATCAATCTAACAGTTCGCTCCCACATAGCCCTCCATTTTCCTATATGCCTATTTAAATGTCCTTAATGTATCTGATCTAACCCCACACCTGGCAGGACATTCAACACACCCACAATTATCTGTGTAAAAAGCCTACCTCTGATGTCCCCTCTACACTTCCCTCAAATCACCTTAAAATTATGTCCCCTCTTATTAACTATTTCCACCCTGAGAAAAAGTCTCTGGCTGTTCACTTGCTTCTTATCATCGTGTACACTTCCATCAAGTCATCTCTCATCCACTACTCTTCACTCCAAAGAGAAAATCCCTAGCTTGCTA